>NW_010334776.1:88429-149463 GCF_000700745.2 Antrostomus carolinensis | reverse complement strand
CTTCATGAGGTTTGCACAGGCCCACCTGTCAGTCTGGTTTTCAGCAAATGAGTTTGATGCCCTTACTGGTAGTCTTAGAAAAGATGACAAGGACTGAATAACTCCAGAGTGCTGATTGCCTTCACCTCCAGAGGTTTTATTACTGGCTTCTCTGCAGTTCTGGATAGTAAGAACTGTCTTTGCAGTATCAGCATGTGAATAAACAGAGGCTGTGCTCGTCGTTTGGTCTCCTTGCACAAGCCCCACATTCATATATGATCGTAAGGATCTGTCCAACTCCCACTGAAAATAATTGTAAGACTCCTCTTGACTTAACATGGGTGTTGGATTTGGCCCATTAAACAGGAAGAAAAGAGAGTGGAAATGTTGTTAATGATTCCTATTGATGCTTTTCCTGGCACAAAGTATTGCGGATAATTGTTTTTAGATGAAATACAGTTGCGTATAAGTATTAAATTTATTAGCTTTTTAAAGGAGGAATAACCAAACTGGACATATGGGGTGTTTGAAGTGTGATTGTGTGAGACTAAGATAATTTCAGGAGAATAGCTTAAGTTGCAGGATATGTGTGATGCCCTTTGTATACAAGATGTGGGATTGTGGAATTTATTTTGCATGCACTGATTTTCACTGAGAAAGAATCCAGAATGCAAATACACAGTCATATTTAGAATGTATAAGGAGTACAGCCTCGCTGCTGTAGACTTCGAGACCCATTAATCAGGCCTGATAGTGATGTGATCTCTAAATATGCTTCAGTTAAGTAGGTTTAATCCTTATTAACAGCAAGTTGCTTGAAACCATTTTAAGTAAAGTCTGAGGAGGAATATGGGAGATTGAACACACAAATAAAGGCCAGCCCTCTTAGGCTCTGAGTGGCTTTGACTCCTTTGAAGTTCTGTAGGTTTTGGACTTGTTGCAAGATCAGGACACTAATAAAGGAGTTTTTAACCTTATCTTCATATTTTTCTGCCATAGTTGACAGTGTCATTGCCACATTAAAATGGTGTATTACTCGTGTTTTTAGTATAATTTAGGTGTTGCCCCAGCTCTCTTCATGACTTGGTTAGAATGTGTGGTGTAGACAGATATTAAACAGTCCATTTTTCTTAAGCCTTATATGGAAAGTTCAGGTTAAATGACTTAAGCAATTTCTCCATGTTTCGGAATGATTCTTCTTGACTTCAGCTGATTTAGCTGTGGGTGACTGTGGTCCAGAACCTCTTAAGAACAAGGAGATGGGAGAGGGTACTGCTTGTTTTCACTGCTTTCTTCTCAATCACCAAGAGGGTGGAGGGAAGGAATGAAGTGTCAGAGCTTTTGTTGCTACTGTTTCTTGGGAAATGTGTTCAAAGAACTGTTTTGGAAGATGATGGTGAAGTTGTTCCTACTATTTGTACAGCATTGCCAAAACATTGTGCTCTTATATGAGGTAATAGTTGCGGTTTGTGGCGACATCATGAAAACATTGGTTTGTTATGATGAGTCCAGAAAAAATCCCAGATACATGGTAACCTATTTGTAATATTTTATTGAAGTGAAACATGGAAAATACAGCATAGCTTGGAGTCCCCTTGTACTGATTTCATGTTTCAGGAATGAAGGAGCAATTGTGCAAAACCAAAATGGGTGTACATGACATAAATTAAATAGTAGATTTTGGGGCATCTTAGTATAGTTTAGTTTCCTCACTCCCCCCTCGTCATTTCACTATTATGTGTTACATTTGGTTGGTAGTAGGATGTATTTTATATTGCTAATAATCGAGATTAGAATGTATGTTTTCTTTTTGTCCTGTGAAATAGAGGCAATATTAACTAAAAGGTAATGTTGCTGTTGGCCGCTGTTGTAGACCAAGGAGTGGAACATGGGTAATGCCTTACAGGTTATATAGTGTAGCCATTGAAGGCTATCTGAGTATCTAGACAGGCAAGAAGACCACAACTATTTCTCTCAACATCTAATCTTGAGGTAGGGCACTCAGCATAATAAACAGAAAGAGCTTCATACTGTCCCTTTACATACTTCAGCTGGGCAGGTTAAGCTTCTG
The DNA here is from genome assembly GCF_000700745.2 of Antrostomus carolinensis. Classification (NCBI taxonomy): domain Eukaryota; kingdom Metazoa; phylum Chordata; class Aves; order Caprimulgiformes; family Caprimulgidae; genus Antrostomus; species Antrostomus carolinensis. The sequence goes on along the minus strand of NW_010334776.1, from coordinate 147,413 downwards.
GGTTTCCCACCTATGCTGACTGAGAGGTTTGACATTAATTTTTGAACTTTTGCCTCTTTGTTTACACAACCTATTTTTGTTTCTTCTTTAATTCCTTTTTAGTTAATGGGTGTTAACAAAGTCTGAAAGCTTGAATGATGGCTTTTATTTTATTTAATTTTTTTTTAGTTTATTAAGAGCATAGAAATAAAGTAACACATTATGGCCATGATGCTCCAAAGCTCTAGGTGTATAAAACAAATGCTTGTTATCCTATTTCGGTGGGTTTGTATGCTTGCTGTGTATGTGGGCCCTTTAGTTCAAAAACTGCCTCATCTGCATTTTGTGTCTTCCATTGTGTTCACATAATCAAGCCAGAACCTCTAAATGTTTGGTAGGAGTCAGTTGCAAGAGAGCACTGGTGATAAATGTTATCAGATTGTATGAAAAACAAGTTCCAAAAGAGGTCTATTAGAACAGTATGTCACTATACCAGCAAACCAGCACTGTTGTTTGCTTCATCCTCTTTTTTTCTTGTGACTGTTTTCATCTCCTTTTTATCACACATTGCAAAAGACTCCTCTAACCTATTTATCTTTTAGAGAGTTGAAACTTCTGCAGTATTTTTGTGTTATTATGACACGTCTCCTGTAAAGCAGAGCAGGATCTACAGCAGAGATGTAATGAATGACCATAGTCAATTACTGTGATGAACAATTGATTTCTGGTTTTTGAAAGTGTACCCTTAATAATTATTCATTTGGTTGAACTGTCCTATTCTTTATATGAGTTTTGTGTAGAAAGATAGAGGCATGATACATGTTATTACAGAATCATAGGGGTTGGAAGGGACCTCAGGAGACCATCTGGTCCAACCCTCCTGCCAAAGCAGGTTCCGGTTGCACAGGAAAGTGTCCAAGCAGGTTTTGAACATCTTCAGAGAAGGAGACTCCACACCCTCTCTGGGCAGCCTGTCCCAGGGCTCTGGCACCATCACAGTAAAGATGTTTTTCCTTAGGTTTGTCTGGAACTTTTGGTGTTCCAGTTTGTGCCCATTGCCCCTTGTCCTGTCATAGGGTACTACTGAAAAAAGCCTGGCCCCATCCATTTGGCCCCCGCACTTCAGATATTTATGGACATTGATAAGATCCCCTCTCAGTCTTCTCTTCTCCCGGCTGAAGAGAACATGGTCTTTAATGGTAAGACTTGGTCTTTAGCGGTAAGACAGGCTGCTCTCTGAATACACAGACCCCTGAGCCTGGTAGACAGGATTGAGAAGCAGAATGACGTCCCCATAATCCAAGAGGAAATGGTTAGTGACCTATTGCACCACTTAGACATCCATAAGCCTATGGGGCCAGATGATATCCACCCCAGGGTACTGAGGGAGCTGGTGGAAGTACTCCCAGGCCACTCTCCATCATTTATCAGCAGTCCTGGCAAACTGGGGAGGTTCTGGATGACTGGAAGCTGGCCAGTGTGATGCCCATCTACAAGAAGGGCCAGAAGGACGATCCAAGCAACTACAGCCCTGTCAGTGTGACCTCGGTGCCAGGCAAGGTGATAGAGCAGATTATCCTAAATGCCATCACATGTTACATACAGGACAACCAAGGGACCAGGCCCAGTCAACATGGGTTTATGAAAGGCAGGTCTTGCCTGACTAACCTGATCTCCTCCTATGACAGGGTGATGCGCTCAGTGGGTGAGGGAAGACCTGTGATGTGGTGTACTTAGACTTTAGTAAAGCCTTTGACACTGTTTCCCACAGCATTCTCCTGGAGAAACTGGCTTCTCATGGCTTGGACATGCATACTCATCGCTGGGTAAAGAATTGACTGGATGGCTGGGCCCAGAGAGTTGTGAATGGAGTTAAGGTCCAGTTGGTGCCCGGTCACAAGTGGTGTTCCCCAGGGATCAGTGTTGGGGCCAGTTCTGTTTAACATCTTTATCCATGATCTGGATGAGGAGATCGAGTGCACCCTCAGTAAGATTGCAGATGACACCAAGTTGGGTGGCAGTGTTGATCTGCCAGAGGGTTGGAAAGCTTTGCAGAGGGACCTGGACAGGCTGGATCGGTAGGCTGAGGCCAATGGTATGAGGTTCAGTAAAGCCAAGTACCAGGTCCTACACCTGAGTCACAACAACCCCATGCAGAACTACAGGCTTGGAGAGGAGTGGCTGGAAAGCTTCTCAGCGGAAAAGGACCTGGGAGTGTTGGTCAACAGCCGGCTGAACGAGAGCCAGCAGAGTGCCCAGATGGCCAAGAAGGTCAACAGCATCCTGACCTGTATCAGAAACAGTGTGTCCAGTAGGACAAGGGAAGTGATTGTCCCCTTGTATTTGGCACTGGTGAGGCCGCACCTCGAGTACTATGCTCAGTTCTGGGCCCCCCAATACAAGAAGGATGTTGAGGCTCTGGAGCGTGTCCAGAGAAGGGCAGCAAAGCTGGTGAAGGGGTTGGAGCATAGGTCTTATGAGGAGCAGCTGAGGGAACTAGGGTTGTTTAGTCTGGAGAAGAGGAGGCTGAGGGAAGACTTTGTCAGTCTCTACAACCATTGAAGGGAGAGCTGGGGTTAGTCTCTTCTCCTGGGTAATGGGTGACAGAATGAGAGAAAATGGCTACAAGTTGCACCACGGGAGGTTTAGGTTGGTTATTAGGAAAAATTTCTTCACAGAAAGGGTTGTCAAACATTGGAACAGGCTGCCCATGGAGGTGGTGGAGTCACCATCCCTGGTGGTATTTAAAAGACAGATAGATGAGGTGCTTAGGGACGTGGTTTAGAGATGGGATTGGTAGTCATAGGTTAATGGTTGGACTGGATGATCTTAAAGGTCTTTTCCAAACACTATGATTCTGTTGTATTATAAGAGTCCGAGCTCTCTCAGCCTTTCCTGGTACGGGAGATGCTTCAGGCCCTGGGTGTCTATTTTTTCTTGCTTTATGTGATGATTCATCCAAATGTGCAGCATTACGTTTATTCTGTGCAAGAAAGAGATATTTAGGGTTATATTCTGCTTGTACAGGAATGTCCTTTTATAATGCAGTAGGTAGTACCAGGCTAACAAAGCAGAGCAGTTAGACTCACAAGATATGGGTTTATAGAAAATCACCACAAATGAATTTTAAAAAAAAGAGTTAATAGTAATTTATTATACTGTTTGTAACGCTCAAAATGGAATTTGTATTTTGCAGGATTAGGCATCTTCCTTACATGCTTCAGAAGGTGCTAAAGTCAAAAGGAGCTCTTAAATCTTGGAGGTGATATGACCTCCCTATGAAATGCTTGTCTGCAGAACATCTGTAGTCTTGTGGTGGGGTGACAAAGGGAATGGGAAGGAGAAGAAAACTACTTACATAAGTAAATTTATGAGAGATACACCTAGCTTTCTTCTCTCCTACTTTTTGTGTTGTAAATGGATGGTAGCATGATATTGGACACTAAAATCTTGTTCTTGGATTTTTTTTTTTAGGTAGTGGGCCATTTGGAATTGCTTCATTGTGTTCTGTAACCAGGGTGAACAGGAGGATTTGGTTGGCAATTTATAGGTTGGGGAGGGTGCAACTGGAAATGTACAGGAGTGGCAAAAAAGGAAGAAAAAAAGGGTAGTAAAGATTGTTTTGGTCTTTTCTAAGGTGTATGGGTTATGGGATTCATCATCCAGTGGAAAAAAGTGAGAGATGGACCAAAGGAAGTTAGCCTGTTTATTTGACTATGCCTTCCCTTAACTCGGTATGCTATAATCATCTTTACGCTGGTTGTCTTTCAAAGTATAATTAGCCTGGAAGTGAATGTGGGTGGTGGGTGGTATGGAGAAGTATTTCTTCAGAAAAAAATAAATAAGAAAGAAATGGTCTGCTGAAGAAAAGAGTCTTGTGTAGCTTTCCAGTTTTTTGGTTTGGATGGTGTATATGTAACTCTAGAAGCCAAAGACGTCCCAAGTCAAAGTCCAGAGAGAGTTCACTAGAAACAGTCTAATTGGAACATGTCCCAGTTAATTACAATGATGATAACACTTTGTATTTCTATTGTGCCCTCAGTGCTAAGACCTCAAGGTGCTTTACAAATACTAAGGGATTAACTTGCACAATCCCACTGACAAATAGGTATTATTACTGTCCCCTTTTCCGTGCCTGGGAATTGAAGTACCGAGGAGTACAATGGCTCAGTTGTGCAAAGCTTTTGCTTGGAGAGAAGAACTTATGTTGTCACCCCACTGCAGCCAGCAGTGTGAATAGAGCAGGAGGGAGGAAGACTCAGTACCCGTGTCCTCACGGGTGTTTGCAGCTCTCCAGTAGCTACATTCTGATTGGTTTTGGTAGACAAACTTGCAGCCTTAGAGGGACAGGAGGCAAAGTTGTAATTAATTCCTCCTTAATTGGCGTAGCAGTAAGTAATTCTTAATCCATTCCTTGCTGTGAGGATGGAGTGAGGCTAAACATTTGAATTGTGGAGAGGACAAGGGGAGGAGAGGGAGTAGGCAGTGAAAGATGGACAGAGACAGACATTTCTTACACCATTGTAGGCACATGTTAAGAAATACCTACATAAATAAGACACCTTTCTCATTTTTCCCTCAGATTGCCTCTTGACTTAATTAGGTGAAATGCAAGGAAATAGACAATTCAGTTTGTTAAAAATCACTAAATTTTCTGCGCCCCTTCTTGTCTTTCATTCAGTCCATAAGAGTCTCTGGAGTGTGAAATGTGAAGACACCAAATTGGAATTAATTTTGCTTTTTCATTTAACAGATTGTGTTACATTCACACCACACTATTGCCAAGCAGCAAACCTTTCCTTTCCTCAGATGTTGGCTACTAATACAAACTAAAGACTGCTGAAAGAATGGTTATACTGAAAAGCTTTATTTAAGTTTATCCTCCCTTGTGGCTCAAGCGGACCCTGAATCTGCTAAGATGTATTCACATGAACAGTCTCACTCAGTTCAATTTTACTGCTTCCTGGCAAGTGAGCAGGGTTCTATTTCATATAACATCACCCAAGTTAGAATTTCAAAGCTCACTCAATCCTCAGAGAGACTCTCTTCTCCTGTATCTACACAGGCACTAAACACACCGAGGACGCAATTGAACTAATCAGGACAACTCATGTACAGAAAATCAACCAAGATTCTATTTAAGAGATGACAACTTTGATATCATATTGTTCATTACCAGCCAAGGAATTGTTACTGCTTATGTAACTGGTTTATTAAATTATTTACTGGTGATAAGTCTTGCTTCCAATATTAAGCGTTCATTCAGAGTCTTAGTGTAGTTCTGAAAAGAACTAGCTATAAATGACATCACAGTGGTGATAAGTCTTGCTTCCAATATTAAGCGTGCATTCAGAGTCCTAGTGTAGTTCTGCTGAAAAGAACTAGCTATAAATGACATCACAAGATGTATTTTCTCTCTCTAAATTGTGCTCTGTATGCACTTTTGAGTGTGTTTTTTAATTTTCAGTCTTACAAGTTTAGCCCAAGATCTGACAAGGCAGCCTGAGTTCTCTCTCATGCTTTTGGATGGTGACCAACATTCAAATTCTGTGAGTTAAATTCTTCTCCTGAAGATACCTGCCTTTCTGCAAAATGTTTATTTTGTGCCTCTCGCAGTCAGGATAGATCTTGGAAGTAAGTTGTGCAGATCCCAGGGGGTTTAAATCTGATTCTGCGATTATTCTATGGTATGTGACTAGAATGAAATGCTGTTCAATGGCCTGTGGAGTAATTGGTTCTGCAGGACATGGGAAAGTAGAAGTAAGTAGTAGTAAAGAGGCCTCAAATTAGAAAATAAAGCAAACAAACAACAACAACAAAATGTACATGACTCTCGGTGCATCCAGTGCTCAGGACTGTTGAGTGAGGAGGTGTCATTTGACATTACCCCTGGCTAGACCAGAATTGCACCTTAATAGTTTGGATTCCTTTGTTCCTTTGCTGAAGATGGCAGTATTTAAAGCTCCAGCTCCCTCAAGAGCAGTGACCTATTCATTGGCACCATCTCACTGAAGAAAATACAAGTCTATTCCCTTCATTTTTAGCAGAATCATGTCTCATCTCTCTGTAAGAGACTATTCCATTTCAGGCTTCCTGCCCTTTGAACTACAATTTTAATATGCATTGTTTAAAAGATCCTGTGCTATAATTCTAAGCCTAAATTATATGAATTTGAGAGAACCTGAGCAAAACTGTCTTCGAGGGATGGTGCTTCTTTCAGCTGTGGTACTGTTGCCTTTTTCAATCTTTATGACTGTAATCCTGTTGCATTTGGAATTGTCAGGACTCAGTGCAGAGTTGCTGCCTATGGACCTGGGCCGTGAACCTAATGAGCAGTCAGTCCTCTTTAATGTGAACAAAGCTCTTTTGTTCGCTCTGTATGTTAAAGATGACATGGTTGCACATATGTAGAATTATCCTGCATTTCATCTATTACAAAAATAAATAAATATATTACAGTGCTGCTGGGGCTGCATTCTCAAATGTCAAAGGCTTCAACTGCTGGTGTGTTACACTTACAAGCCATGGTGGTCAGCATGTCACCTGTTTAATTTTTTTTACCCGTAGATCATATTTTTAAAAAAGTATCACAGAATATCATAGAATGGTTAGGATTGGAAGGGACCTTAAAGATCATCTAGTTCCAACCCCCCTGCCATCAGCAGGGACATCTTCCACTAGATCAGGTTGCTCAAAGCCTCATCCAGCCTGGCCTTAAACACTTCTAGGGAGGGGGCATCCACAGCTTCCTTGGGCAACCTTGATCAGGTGCTTCATAATCTATAGCCTTTTCCAAGGATACTACATTTCTATAAATTTTCATTACCTGCCTGTGTCTTCCCTCTTTTAGTTCTTTCTTTCCTTAAACGATGGTGTGTTTGTGTGACAATACACACTTAAATAGTCACCAGGCTTGCAGGGTATTGCTGTCATGGTTGGGTTCCCTAGTTGGTGAAATAATTGTTTAAAATATGATTTGTCAGGTCTGTTTGATCCCACTGAAGATGCAAGAGGTGTGTCATCCCAGACAGCTCCAGTCAGGTTAACTAGCGACTGTTCTTTAAATTCAATGGAGTTAAAGCAAGAACTATAAGGATGTCAGATGCCATACATTAGTCATAGTATTGCCTGAAATTCTGAAAGTGATTTGTAGTGTATCATGCACAGCAAAGCAGTTCTGGGGAAAAGGTTGGTCAGAATTTTGTCTGAAGGCTCAACTCCACTACTCAACAAACAGTCTCTTGTACCAAAAGGACCCCCTCTGGTTCTGTGCAACGTGGATGTGGAGGTAGCTAACACTCATCTGCTTCATTTGCTGCTATCTCTTTCTGAGTCCTTTTTCACAAACAAAGCATGGAATGATCTTTTTAGATTTTTACTGTTGGATTGTGAGCATTCACTCCTAGTAGAAGAAAATCAGAAAGCTGCAAAAGGGAAAATTAGGTTTCTGTGTATCAGCTCAAGTTTGGCGGTACAAAACAATGTGTGCTTTATTAAGCACAGTTGAATGGGTCTAAATTAATTGTAACTGATAGTGTATGTGGGAAGGTATAGAATGTAAAATAGACCATTAATGATGAATGTGTTCCTGTTGGTGGATTTTTAAACTGCTTGGAAAATGGAGTTGCTGGACAGGATTCGCTTAGCGAGGCTGCTGCCTGATGTGTAACTTTGCTGGTTTTGATAATGGCTGATTACACAGGCAGCAATAACAACAATGGTAGATTTTCTGAGAAAAAATATTTTCACAGTGCTGCTGATGGAAGAAACGCTTACTAGCAGCTGATAATTAATGATCAATTTGGAGATTATCACAAACAACTTACAAAGGTTGACTTTTCCTTTAGAAGTCCCTTTGGATAAACTGGATGGTAAATTACCTGCCTAAGGCTTTTAGTTTCCTTGTGCTAATAAGATGAAAATGAATGTGTTTGAAGAGCTCTGAACTGAACTTTTCAGACTGTCTGATAATCCATACAGCTCTTCTTTAAACATCTTAAGTGAGTGAGCAAATAAAGACTATAATAAAATTGAAAACCATCACATGGGCGCATGTTACCACCCAGTCTAAGTAATGGGGCATGACAAATAAGAGGCACTGCTGTAGAGTTCATATTTTCATTTTATGGCATACATTAAATATTTGATCATCAGCCAGCAGATAGAAACAATTGGGCTAACAGTATCATTTGCAAATAGAAGGGTAAGATTTAGACTGTCATAGTCTGAGCATGGGATAGAGAACTTCTATATCTTAATCCATGCTTCAATATCATCTCTTTACATTGTGGTGTGCAGACCACTTAAAATCTTCTGTATTCCCTCGGACTGTAAAAAGGAGTCAGTAATCCGTATTTACTTCAGAGGGGATAATAATCCTTGTTTACTTCACAAAAGGGATATGTGAAGAGTAATTAGTATTTGTAAGTGCTTTTAAGGATTAAAAGAGTAGTGCAAGCATAGAAAGCTTTCTAGTAAATTGTATAAAGGAAAGAAGAGAAGTAGGGTGGGGTTTGCAGAGGTGTGTAGGTGTTTAGAGACATAGATGGGCTCCTAGTCAGAGTTTCAGAAGTGTATAGATACCTTCTTATTGGAAGCATATTTGAAGATCTCTCACAGCAAGACAAACTCCATGTTTTTGGCACCTTAGTGTCTGTGTAAATCTGGCTCGTGCTTTATATCCATGACATATGGGGTGGGGGGGAAGTAGAGGGAAAGAAGGAGAAGAGGTGTAAAGTTCTGGTAAACAGCTGCACTTTCTGATCTTCCCCCTCTAAAGCAAGGATGGAGATAGGGGTGAGAAGAGAGTAGGAGAGAAAGGTAAAAACCTTTGTACATCTGGTGAGGTCTTTTACAAGGTGGGTTTTGGAGACTCTTCAAAATGCCAGTCGGGAGTCCCAGTGTACAGCTGTATGCTCGGTCCACATTGCAAATAGATGAGTGGAACCAGAAGCAATGCTGTTGGTTAAAAATGTTCCCCTAGCATTATTTTTGAGACTTCATTTTACAGTTGATGTTTTTAAAGCTTAAAATCTGGTACACCTGTATGAGCCATTTAAAAGAGAGAAAACTAAACAGAAGGATCTTTGCTTTGTTTGTGAATGAAGGGATGGGTGGCTAAATCAAAGTTATTGTAATATAGGAAAGTGCCCTTTCTAGGGAGTTGTGTCTTTTTAGTATGCCTTATAATTAGTTATCCAGGGCAGAGGCTGGAAAGGGGACTGGTGTTAGCTTTCCATCATTATCCTGATAGTGCCTTTGATGAATGCAGCATGTCTCGTTTTCATTGTCCTGAGGAATTATCATCAGAGCTACTGAATAATAAACTGGAAATCAGAGCTTGCGACTCGCTGTCTGAATTTGGCCCTGATGTGCTGTGAGAGGGTGAGTTAAGAGCTCTGACTTTCACTTGGGTGCCGGTACTGGGCAGTTCTGTGGGTAAACAAGAACAAAACTGGTGTCTGTAAGGGTTCATCTGTCAAATAGGTGTTGCCATGAGTATTTCATGATGAAGGTATGTGAGATTCCTTTAAAACTGTTTTCCTGAGTAAAAAGCATTCAGTAATTGTGAATTACCATGGCATTACCTGGCAAGGCAGGGGTTTTCTTCTTGTATGAAGGACAGAGAAGGGGATATAGTGAAACTGGATGGTGCAGTGAAAAGGATTCAGTGACATTCTCCTGTTAGATGCTGGGTTTTGGTTTAGAGTTTTTTGGTTGGGTTTTGGTTGGGGTGTTGTTTTTTTTTCTTTTGTTTTGTATGCTTTTGTTGTGGGTTTGGTTTTTTTGGTTGTTGTTTGGTGTTTTTTTTACTATCATTGCCCAGAAAAGAAATATTAATAGATTTTTACATAAATATAATAAATAGGTAAACCAAAAATGATTCTTCAGATCCATTGACAGGACTTTATGAAGAAACTTAGTTTTGCAGTTTGAAAAGACAGTAGCTGAATAGAATACTTAATATTTGTCCTTGCTTATTTGTCAGTTTGCACAAAACCATCAGGTAAATTAACGATACAAGCAAGTAATACAAACAGTGATCACCAATAAAATGTTTTCTTAAAAAAAAAAGAAAATCAGACTTTGCAGAGCTTTTTATAAAGGCAGTTAAACATTCTTATCTCTAATGTAGAAATAGAAAAACTGGGAGCTGGAGAGAGTCAGTCAATTATGTGGGATCACACAGGAAGTTGCTGATAACTGGGCACTGAATAGCAGTCTTCTGAATTCTTAATGTTGTGTCCTGGTTTTGTAGCCCATACTGAGGCAGAAAGGGTATTCAGCAGTAAACTACCTGGTCATAGTTTCAATGTTTGTGCTTCTTCAGCAATGATCAACGCCAAAGGATGTTGCTATACTGCAGAATTAAATTTCTGTGATGTGTTTCAATCACTCAACCAATCCTGTATCCTAGATGTCATTCAAACAACTGTAGAACTTGCCAGATGACTAATTACCCAAATCAAAAGCTATTTATTACCTTTTTGAAATAAAAAAATGAGACAGTGGACCTTTCTTGTTATGTTTTGTATCTGTTTCAAGCAGGTAACATTGAAAGCATCACTGATCATCAGCCTGCGATATGGAGGTGTTTGTTAATGTCTGATACAAATGAATCCATTTTTTTTCTTAATGGCCACCAAGATGATGAAGGGAGTGGAGCATCTCCCGTATGAGGAAAGGCTGAGGGAGCTGGGGCTCTTTAGCTTGGAGAAGAGGAGACTGAGGGGTGACCTCATTAATGTTTACAAATATGTTAAGGGTGAATGTCATGAGGGTGGAGCCAGGCTCTTCTCAGTGATGCCCAATGGTAGGACAAGGGGCAATGGGTGTGAGTTGGAACACAGGAGGTTCTGCTTAAACTTGAGAAGAAACTTCTTTACAGAGAGGGGGACAGAGCCCTGGGACAGGCTGCCCAGGGAGGGTGTGGAGTCTCCTTCTCTGGAGACATTCAAAACCCTCCTGGACGCCTTCCTGTGTGATCTCATTTAGGTTCCTGCTCTGGCAGAGGGGTTGGAGACTAGATGATCTTTTGAGGTCCCTTCCAATCCCTAATATTCTGTGATTCTGTCCTAGTTTAATATGACTATAATTATTCCTAATCAATTACTTTGGTTGCAGTAGGTAGCCCATGGAGTGACTGGGCATCCTCTTCCAGTTGAGAAGTGTTCTTTCCACTATCATCTTCAGATCCCAGGCAGATCACCCCAGGCTTTCTGATAGATCTCCTTTCTGTTGCCCATGCACTGTCTTTTTATAGAGATTCATGCTTGAATTGTTCTCAGTGCCAAATCCATGTAGTTAGGAAAACAAAAAAGTGGTGTATGTGTGGGGAGCGTAGAATGAAAAAAAAAAAAAAAGAAGTAGGAAGTAAGGAAGTTTGGTTATTCATTTTTGTTTAACAAATAAGTTAATTTTCTAAGGTGGTCAGCACCTACACCTCTTATGCCTGAAGGAACCTGAAGATCTTCACTCCCTTCAGAGCTTGGGCCAATGTGGCCTTTGAATGCCTCGTTCTCCATGCAGTGGTCATTTTGCTTGTAATACTTGTGACATAAGTTTTAGATCTGAACATCTGGATTCAGATTCACTTATAATATAATTAAGTGTATCCCCAGCGGGGAGAAGGTTTTTGATGGGAGAAGTCTTTTCAAGAAAGCTATTATACCACTTGTTATGGCAATAGCAGCCAGGTTTACTTTACTGTAATGTCTATTTATTTTTTTTCAGAAGACTATAGCTCTCATCTGAAGTTGAACCTCCTGACAATTTATGCCTTAGACTGCTAAATTGTTTTAATACATCTCAGTAAAAACAGTTCTAGGCAAGCACATTTTAATGGTGATTTTTTAAAAATTTTTTTAGGTGTGTTTGAAGGCAGTGTGTGGACAGTGTGATGTAGGGGAAGAGCCAAATGTTTATTTTAAGATGTGTTTGAATGAATCTGCCTACATAAACTTGCCAGTGTTAAGAAAGAGGGACTCTGCCCCTTTTAGATCACAAAGGCCTCTCAGTGGGGGATGGTTTTGGTAATGGAAAAAACAAAAAAGGTTCCAGTATGTGGTGGAGGAGGTAAAATAAACAAACAGCAATGGATGATTACTTCTCTCCATCAAGGCTTCTTTATCCTTGCAAGCTCAGTCAGTGGTCAGCATGTTAGACACCCCTCCCTGTTTTATCCATCTCTTAACTGTGTTCTTTGACAGCATTGGTTTATACAGCTGGGTCTTTGTGGAGCTGGATGGGAATTGCTGTTGAACAACAGACGTGAAGGTAGACAAAGTACCAATGGAAGGGTGAATGGCAGACGTCTTCCAAGTTTCCCTGGAAGGAAAGATACTGGTTTCAGGGTTTTTTTCCTCCTTTCCGCCCCACCTCCCAACTCCCAAAGATTTTTAAAGTGCACATCTTTTTGAGATAGTGTTTCAGTGCCTGCCACTGCAGCCTTTCTAAAATAAAATTTGAGACTGCTTATGGTCCTAAAGGTATGTTGTCTGTCATTTTGGTCTCTCATTTTCATATTTGTGGGTTTGTTTTTACTTAACATACCAATATACGTTTGATTGAGTAATGGTATATGTGTGTGTAATATGATTAATAGCTATATTTTTCTTAGCTAACAGCTCCAGCAGTATCTAGGGTTAACATTTGTTAAGATAGGTAATTATCAGCTGTTTATAATTGTTTTTTCTCTTGAAATTTGACAGACATTTCTTGAATCAGATGTAGAAAAAAACAGCTTTTAGACAGTGGTGAGCTGAAGGCAATCCACTTACCTACGTGCATCATTAACAGCGGTGAGGAAGCACATTAGTATGTGCAAGCAGCAGTTTTGAGATGTGTTCAGTAGTACTTTAAACTGAACATGGGTGTTCAGAAATGTGAAAATTACAGAACTGAAAGTGGCTTGAACAATACTACTGTAAGTGAATGGACACCACACATTTTTTAATGTAGATTTTTAATACTTACAGTTTTATGAATAAAAACTGGGAAAACAATACATCTGTCTACCTTTTTAAGGTCCTTTTTAAGGTACTGAAGGAGACTTCACAGTACCATATGCACAGTGAGTGAAGCAGGAGCCCTCACATCATTCCATAAACTTTTTTCTGTTTTATTATTCATGCAATCATCTGTTGGAACAGAGATAGCATGACTCTGCAGATAATGTGAAGTAGGAGATACGAGTGCAAAACCACCTGAACACTTTGAAAAAAAGTTCATCATCTTTTTTGGAATATTAAAATGTCTGAGTGAAGTTATTTTTATTTAAACAATTTTTGTTTTACTCTATTTGTATTTCAGAATAATTTTCAGAGGCAGCAATTTTCAATGGTTTCTGAAAGGCAACATCTGGGCTTTGGAACAATCTCTTTTCAGCTTTGAAAATTCTACCTCAAATTACTTAGACATTATGGATGTTCAAAATTTTTGTGTTTTGGGGTTTTTTTTTTTTACACAATAGAAAGGCAAGAATGTATTTATTCCCTGACATTTTATCTTCAAGTTCAGTTTGATTTTTCTTTCTTAAGCTCTCCAGGATTATTTGTTCTTGGGCCAGGAATGCACCTGTCATATATAAACCATCCAAAAAGGAGGGAGCACACACATGCATGTGAAATAAAAAAAAATAATAAAAATTCTAGGCAGCTGGAACTAACCTGTTGGAAAGAAAATGTTTAGAGACATTGTTCTGCCTAAGTACACTTTTTCATACACACACATAGAGAGGCATAAAAAACATGACACTTGGGTTCTCCGAGGCCCCAATTCTACTCCCACTAAAATTATTTAGAAGCCAAGTATGTCAGCGATGGAAGTTCAAGCTCTGAATTGTTATACATACATACTTTACTAGAATGATCAGTTTTACCAGGAAACACATAGTACAGATACGTATGGATCTATATGCTTATGTGTTCTCAGGTTTATTTGCATTTTTTTAATGAAGTGATAGACATGACGCAAATGTGTATGCGAGTGATGGTTGGAGCAGGAGTTTATTTAATAAATGGTAGAATGATACTATAAGTGCAGATGCATAAACATCAGTGGGTATATTGAAAATTATTTTGTAAGTGCAGTTATATGTACATTTATTAGAAGCAAATGTAAATGCAATATGAATTTACTATTCTGAATTTACCAGTAGAGAAATTCAAAGTGAAGTGGAAAAAAAGGTTTTGGTTTTTTTTTCCTTTCATGTTTCTGGTTTGTTTGTGATTAACCACAAACTCTGGTGAGGGAATGTTGGGGGTTTAAAAAAAAATTTGTTGAGTTTGAAATCTAAGTAAGGAAAGAGATGGGAAAGGAGAGGGGGCTTGAGGCTCGATAGCTGTTTCTTTGGCACTCCTGTTACTGAGCAGTGGGATGATGGAAGAGTGGGAAAAGCTCTCATCATTTACCAAGATCTCAATCAAAAGAATAGCTTCTCATATTGAAATCTGGGTGTCTTTTGGAAGAGAATTCTTATTATTAGTGTTGATTCTACTGAAAGTAATTCTTCATTTAATAACGCTTGAAGAAAATTTTATGTCAGCTTGATTAGACAAAGACTACGAATGACCAAGAATAAGCTCCCTAAATTGCAAAAGTTTTATTATTTGCTAATTTTTTCAGAATGAGCCTGTACTTCCTCATGTTTCTTTGTAATAAGTAAGTCATTTGCAATTGTTATAATTTGAAAGCTTTTTCAACTCCTTGCCTTCATTTCCCTCAATGTCAGTGGAAATTAGGTATGCACGTCTGTGTGGATTCCTTGTAGCATGCAGCACAGCTCTCCCACTCGGCGTCTGGAGACTGACTGACTTCTTTTCTGTCATTTTCAAGTATTAGTTTGTACAGTGAAATTTCAAGACCTGAAATCTCTAATTATTTGACTAGATTCCTCTTTGTAGTTTAGCAGGCAGAAGGGTGGTGATTACCTGATGTCATTGTGATTGTGATAGTACTTCCAGCAGTAAGCGGTTCCTAAAACTTTACATGAAAAGAAAACCAAAACTCTGCTATTTCTACTGTGATGTGAGGACAAATGTGAAGTAATAATACTAAAAAGTGAAAAAAGCAAGATGTATGAGAAGCTGAAGAGTGGGGGGAGGTGCATTTCTAAAAGGTTGAGGATGGGGGGGGAAGGAAGCCAGAGTTAATTTGAGGATGCACTGGAAAAATAAATGAGCTTGTGGATTTAATTCAAAATCATCCAAGCAGAGTCTTTTGCATGAAAGAAGCCAGTGATCAGGCTCAGTTTGCTTGAAACATCAACAATGACTGCATCCTGCTGTTTCAGAGTTTGTGCTGATAGATGCTCATCATCTTTGACACTGCACCATTACGGTTGTATGTTGCCTCTACCGTAACCACATTTTCACAACATTGCTTCTTCTGGTTTTTGAGAAGTTCTCAAAAATCCAGGTTTTTTGAAGTCTGATCATTTAGAAGCATACTTTTCAGCAGAAGTAAAATCTGATCCTGTAGTTTCTGATTTATAAACATACTATTAGATTTTTAGTTCTTTTAGTTGATTTACAGATCAGTTAAAGAGGCTTATGAAGTTGACAAGTACCAAATCAAAACAGGACACAGGTTCTCATACTGATTTTGAGTGTATGTCTCTGGGTAAATCACTAAATGTTCCTGTTTAACACCTCCTAGTTACTGTACAAAACCAGAACAATAACACGAAGTCCTGTATGAGATCTACAAAAGAACCAGGTAATGGTCATTGCAGTAATAGAATATAGTATCTTGATGGGATTTCCTTCATCATCTTTCAAATTCTGTTTTGATTGAAGGCTGGTTTGTTTCAGGCTATAGAGTATTTCACTAAACAACTTAGTCATGCACAAAGAATCTGTCCCAGGTACCTGCTTCAAAAGGTCGATGAAAAATCTTTGCAAAACGCATGTTGGGAACATTCAATGTGAACTTTTTTTCACAATGTATTTTTCCTAGACTTGATTTTACAGTGGTTTTTCATGCATAAATTCCTTGCAAATGCAAGAAAATTGAGATGATGCATTTTTAGTTGAGAGCATAGAATTTATAGAAAGGTTTTTTTCATTTTTTCTAATAAAAAAAAAGAAAAAAACCCAATGTTTTTGATATTTTATTGAAAGATACTTGTAACAACTTATTTGAGGGCTTAAAAACTCATCAAAATGAAACCACTTATCACTGGAATTTTGAGCAGTACCTTTTCTCAAAAAACAGTTTCCCTAATATATGGAATATCAGGTTTATCAGCCAAGCTGCTGATGCTTTACTGTACTATCCTTTAAAATGCAAACTCTAAAATAGATAGGGGGTAGCATATTCCCTGCTTATTTTGTATTCAGAATCTTCTAAATTGGTTGAATAAAAAAATTTTTTTAAACTTAACCCCACACAGGGAAGAAGGCTGGAAAGCAAAAGGGAAAAAGTGAGTTGGGTGAAATGGAAATTATTTAGTGGCCTTAACCATAGGATTACTTGTAGCAGCTATAATAATAGACAACTAGCATAGAAACCTTACACAGTTTATGCCGCAGTGATCTTGTTTTGTAGTAGCAAAAGTGACTTGTTCACCAAAGCCCTTTTTTGAAGAACACAACTTTGTAGCATGTGTGCAATTTTAAAAGATGGCTGATTGATATGATCTTAGAAAGTAATAATTAACAGCTTATTCCATCTCAGAGTGAGTGACAGATGAGAGCACATTGCATGCACATTTTTTATTGATTAGAAGATTAGAGATGTTTGCTTCTTTTTCCTTTTTTTTTTTGTTTTTTAATTGTAAAATTACTTCAGTAAAGAATTCCAAACCAGGCTGTAAATGACTCAAAGATACTGCCAAGTAAAGTCTGTTTTTAGTGGTATGTGTAGAAACAAGTCGGGCTTGCAGTTCCCAGTGGGACAGAGTGTGGGAGTCTGCCACCCTTACTCATGTTGAGTAATACCTTATTACACAAGTAATCCTGTCAAAATGAACAGAGTTGGGTTTTTTTTAAAGGTACTAGTTATTCTGTGTACATAAATAATGAATGAATTTGGGGCCAAAATGGAATGGAGACAGTCATTAGTATTAACCAGCACCTTTTGCTTGGGCTGTCTGTAGAGAGATCATAGCTTCAATAAACCAGGGAATACAAACTGGTTTATTAGTACTAAACATGATCAGAGATGAGGCAGATGTCTTTGCTGACATTTTGGATAAGCTTGTGTTTGTGCATCTATACGTGTGTGTGTGTGTATGCTTACATGTTAGATACACGTATATGTAGTATTGGTGCTGTCTGTAATTGAAAGTATTTCCTGTGGAAAAGTGTCTGCAGATTTCCAACGTGTACTTTAATTAGAGGAGAACAAAACAAGGGGAAATGGGTTTAAACTGAAAGAGGGGAGGTTTAGATTAGATATGAGGAAGAAGTTCTTCACTGTGAGGGTGGTCAGACACTGGAACAGGTTGCCCAAGGGAGTTGTGGATGCCCCCTCCCTGGAAGTGTTGAAGGCCAGGTTGGATGAGGCTTTGAGCAATCTGATCTAGTGGAAGGTGTCCCTGCTGATGGCAGGGGGGTTGGAACTAGATGATCTTTAAGGTCCCTTCCAATTCTAACCATTCTATGATTCTATGAAATATCCCTGCAGATCAGGAAGAGCATCAGGCTGAATCCCATCGAAGTTCCTGGGACTAGTTACCATGTAGCATTTGGTTTGGAATCAGGCTGTGTTAGCGAGTAAATTCCTGATGCTGTTGGTAGCTGGAATGACCCTCCGTGCTGCTGCTGGAGGATCAGATCTACTCGTCTTGTCCTTGTGCATCTCTGCAGAATGCAGCTCTGTGCCCATCTCCAGTGTACGGGGCCGAGCGATTTAAACTCTACCCATGAGAAAGACTTAGTTTATAGCTGCCAGAGAAACTCAAGAGGTGAACGTTTTCATGCCGATTCAGAAACTGGCTATGTGACTCTAGTCAGGCGCTGTCATGCCTAGTTATGGTGTGAAAACAACAATGCCTCTCTTGATAAGGGGGGAAAAAAAAAAAAAAGAGTCTTGCACAGTCAAAATTTTGACATACAATTTAAATCATCTCTCTACATCCTGTGGACTTGGAGCTGTCAAAAAGGCAAAGCCTGTGTTTGAATGGAAAAGCTTTTTATTTCTTTATAAAGTGTACCAACTATAATTATCCATAACTATGCAGGCCTGTTTTAATGCTGTTTTATAATTATAGGTCTTAATGCTAGATTATACAAAGTCATTTATAAATAGTCAGAACAGAGGGACTTTGGGAGTTTTTAACCTGTAGATTGCTGTGGGTTGTGGCAGCTGACGGGATTTTGCCTGTATACGTATGGGGTGAGCCGTGTAATGATTGATGAATCCCTTAATTAACTCCCAACAAGTTAAGATTTATGGCCTCATATCTTTTTCTCCTGACACATCTGTGTTTGTCACTTTTGAAGACATGGATAAGCCTTTTCTCCAAAAGCTTTTGTGGGTATCTGGAACGTTTCTGAGGTATTTTGCTTAATGTAACAAGATTAGAGTTTTATGACATAAAATTTATGAAATTTTGTGAAATGAGCAAACATATTTGGGATGAATGCTGGTTATGTGCTAGAGGGCACTATCTCCTTGAGTACTGGATACCATTTTAGATTTATTTTGGGTGCACAATTGTGTATGAAATGAACCAAAACCAATTAACAAATGGAAAAGTAGTGGGGACACTTAAATGAGGTTCTGTTAAAAATAATAATTAAAGCTGTGGAGAGATCACTTTTGTGAAGAACTGAACTCAAAGGAAAAAGAAATCAAACAAAATAATGCTATTTGGTAACTTAAAATTATTTGGTTGGAACCAATACTTGTAGGTGGCATAAGGAAACAATTCATATGGACGCAGTATAGCTCTTAGTCTCTCCAGTGGGAAAATCCAGCCATGCTGAAGTCAGTCCAAAACACTGAGATCAATAGACACAGGGTATCAGTTTAAGCCTACAAAGAGTCTGTTGTAAATTGAAGGGGAGTAAAGAAATATGTGCAGAAGCTATTGTAAGATAAATTGCATCAAATATTTGTGGGATAAGAGTGAGTGAGAAGAGTGAGATTTAACTTCCCTGAAAAAACATTCTTGCTACCAGAAAAAGCATTTATTTAATGAAAATTTAACAAAAGGCATGTTTTTTTAACAGCAATTTCTGCATATTAAGAAGCCTTTACAAGAACAGAAAAAAGAGTGCCTTTACAAGAAATAGCCTTATTTTAATTTATCAGCAGAACTAAATCTTCAGTTCCATGCTAACCACTGATAAAAATCAAGTATGGGGATTTATTTCATAACTCCGATGTGTCTCTACAGTGGGCTAAGTGCTGCCTGCGTCCCACTGCGTCTGAACTTTGCAGATTTAAGTTGTCTAAAAAATTACTATTTAGCTATTTTTATTCAGTAGAAATTATTAACGACAGTTCAAAATGCAACTCTTCTTGCAAATCTTAAATTGCACAGATTTAATCTGCTTCTAGATTCAGAATCTGGTCCACCGTATTGCTGCTTTTCTGATACTACTATCTTGGGGTTTTGTTGGGTTTTTTTAATCCTATCCATAAGCTGATGTTTGAGAAAACTGATGTTTCCTCTCACATTGTAACCCTTCTTTCAGAGGGGTGCAATTGAAAACCCTTCTGAGTTTAAACTAGTTTGAGAAAAAGATCTTCAAGTCATGTAAGTTGCAAACTGCAGTGTTATTATTGAGGGGAGATCCAGGATGTTCACAGCCTTTTGTTAAGCTGGGATAATTCCAGTCCATCATTAGACCTAGATCTGTTTAAAAGGGCTCAGTTTCAGGTAATGTTGTTTCTCAAAATGTAGCCGTTTCCCTTTGCTTATTTTTTATAATGGGAACTCTACTTGCATCTCATCTGTGGAATCTGTTAAGACCTCGTATTAGCTCAGTAGGAAAATAAGGATGTATGAAAAGAAGAGAATTCAAGGGTAAGGGGTGTGGGAGCATTTCAAATGCAGAAAAGGGCCCAATAAAGTTGTAGAAATAATGAAAGACCATCTGTGAATAAATTGACCTTCTATGACGTCGTTTTCTGCTTGTGTACCTATCAGCAATTCGATCATTTGCTGCTACTGTCCTTTTAGAAGACATTTCCAAAAGTAGATATGGATTTTAATTTTTGTTTTTAAATCTTGCATTTTCTTGTGGAAATTTCCCAGAAGTTCATAAGGAGAAAGTAATTTCTGTGAAACTGTGATGTTTGTGTTTGATATTAAAGGGGATGATGAGATTTCTGAAAGGCCAGGTTATGCCTAACTCATCTTGGCTGTGGACAGACCTACCTGAAAACAAACGGCAATCATCACCTGAGCTGTATGACCCTTACCTAAGGTTGTGCAACCAGTTCTTTGAGTATCCTGGTCACTTGGAAGACTAATGCAGATTAACTTTGCCACCCTAGCTATTTTAGCAATTTCTTAGCCTTTTAGCATTATGATGAGCACATGCTTTGTAATTTAAACTGGATGTTATAAGAGCTGCGTCAGGAAGGAAAAAGTTCCTTCTTCCCTCTCTAGTATCTCTGTAGGGTTAGCCTGCAGTCCAACCCATAGGTTTTTGTTTTACACCAAAACCATAATAAATATGAGTTACTGCTAGTGCATGGAGGTGGCCACCTCTACTGCCTTCCTTTGCCTGTTTTCATAAATTCCCCGCAGAAAATGATATCATTCCTGTTGGGAACAGTGACAAGCAGAAGGCAATGATGATCTGCAGCACGCCAACTTAACACAGTAGAGGAAACCATGGATTCACTGATAAAGTTAGCAGAAGAGCTTTGCTTCAACATGATAGTCGAACTCCCTTCGTGAAGCAATGTGACAGAATCTGGGTTATTCTGGGTTAACAGCAGTAGGAGTTTTTAACACAACTTGGGTATGTAGTACATGATACAAATCATCAGTACAAAGGCAGGCGTCCTCTCTGTTGTATTGTTAAAGTGAATTGTTGTGGAGAGTTTTGTAGATGTTTTACAATATTTTCAGTCATTTTATGGAATATAAATGTCCTAAAGTATAGAAAATTGCCGTGGAATAATTGACTAATGATTTTGTGTTCCCCCCCCCCCCCCTCCCCTTTTTTTTTCTGGCCCGCTTTTTGTTTACCGAAATTGAAACAACTGCTTAATGCTGATTTTCAGAGAGATTTTGTAAAAACCCAGGCTTCTGTTAAGGCAGAGTTGAAATGAGTAACTAAAATGCTACACTCGGAATCAATAGCAAATGTATATCTTGGTGCGGTGCAACGCGGAATATGAATAATTCACATTAACTTCAGGAGGGAGTTGCATGGTTTCTGCAGGAGAAAAGCTTGAGATCTGTCACATCAAACATAGCTGTAAAATGCTGAATTCAGTGGGCTAGTAGAAAACTGCCAGTAAGACTGTCTGGTGATCTCTGTCTTTATACATATGCTTCACTGCAGACATGTAGGTGGGAAAGCCTAGAAGACAGAATTCAGGTAGGATGTATGAAGTGTTAGTCTGTTGGACTAAGTCAAACATTAATAGAAAATACAGATTGCTTCTCTATGTACAAGCAATAGGTGGTGTTCAGAACAGGCGATGTGCAGCTGAGTATAAGTTCTGATAGGGATTTTTTTTGTCTTGATGTTTTGTTTTTCTTTTTGGTTGGGTTTTTTTTTTTTGATTTTGCTTTTTTAAAAATATAATCTAACTTGGCTCAGGAGGCAAAGCTCAAAATGAGATCATTAGAAACAAAATAAGTCCTAACAAAGGGCTGTTTAAAGTCACTGTTTGTTTTCAGACCCAGTTGACTGCTGTTAAGAACCATTTTGTGCTCAATATGCCAAATCGTATGGACATGCTCCACCTCACAGCAGCCCCACACATGGTTCAAGAGGCTGCTGGGCTTTTGAAATGCGGTCCTTTAACTGTGAAGTGGAAAATCAAAATGGGGTAATTAGAATCTTAAATACTAGATTTTCGAGGAGGAGCAGTATTACTTCAGCCTGTCTTTTAAACTTTTACATACAACAGTCTTCATTTTCCTTTTTCACAACTTCCTATTTTCCATGAATTATTTCTTCTTCTTTCTTTCCTTTCTTCTTTTGACTAGGCCTATAGGTTTTCTTACTTCTCATTCCTTATTACATATGCCCCTGCTTAGCACGGCGACCCATTATGCCATCCATGCACATACCCTGATTTTCATGAACAATGTTGCTGTAATTAATCCCAGAAGTCATCTGCATTTTAATACTTCACTGGACCTCTCTATTTTGGAGACCAAGCTGGAAGAGTTCTGGGTTCAGATTGTCCTGTAAGATTTTCAGTAGTGCCTGGTTTGGGTGAAAATTGGATTTGCCATTGAGATAAGGATTCTTCCAGTATTTCTAAAAGTTGGAGATACGCACGTGTTTACCAGACAGTCTCAAAAAATTTGGAATGTGGGCCTGAATTTTAAGTTAAGACTTGGGTGTGATTTTTACAAGGTGTGCTCCATGTATCTTCCTCATGTATCCTTTTTTTTTTTTATACATATATAAATGTAAATTACATTACATGTATTTTGTCCTGATCTGGCTATAAGTAGGAAGTATAGGATATCTTGATAGCAAATCTTCACTCACTCAGTACAACCCTGAATTTGTGTTGTCAAAAAGCTTAGATTATTAATTTCCAAATATTTAATTGCTTAACTATCCCAGATCTGTGAACCTGGAAAGATTCTTGCGACATGACTATAACACTCTGTTGTTCACATGGGTAAAGCTTTAGAAACACAGATGTTTTGGCTTGCTAGCAAGTTATTTTATTTTATTTTACTTTCTTTTATTTTCTTATCAGTTATGGTTAAATACATGTGGATGATTATTCCTTAAAAGCTAAGTTGACAATAGCTTGTATTGGGAGACAGTCTTTCTTCTTACAGTCTCTTGCAAGTGCAAAACCAGATGGGTATTTTTTTTAAAGGAATTGCATTTCATTATACAGTCGTCTTAGGTGAATTTTCATGTTTAAGAAGCCAGAATAGAAAAGAGTGCTATATTAGTGTATTATTCTCACAACAAACAAGCCACTGTTCTGTTGCTACCTGCTTGGTCATTGTTCCCAATTGTGTATGCTTTGCAGTGGTATTTGGATGGTTTCCTGCTCTCTGCCAGCACAAAAAAGGCATTTCTGTTACAATGGCCCCTAACCACACAATGACGGCATTAAGGATTTATTTGGAGGTTTCATTATTTTCTCCTCTTTTGTTCCTTCCAGGATGTCTTCCAAGCGACCAGCCTCTCCGTATGGGGAAGCAGATGGAGAGGTAGCCATGGTGACAAGCAGACAGAAAGTGGGAGAAGAGGAGAGTGACGGGCTCCCAGCCTTTCACCTTCCCTTGCATGTGAGTTTTCCCAACAAGCCTCACTCTGAGGAATTTCAGCCAGTTTCTCTGCTGACGCAAGAGAACTGTGGCCATAGGACTCCCACTTCTCAGCACAACACAATGGTAGGTTTGCTAATGGTCTATTGTGCTTACATCCATTCTTTGAATTCTGCTTCTACAGTAGTTTGGCATCCAGATCTGTACTTTATGGAGTATACAATGCACAGTTACACGTACAGAACATGCTACAATAATGTGAAAGCTTTGACCTAGCTGGACTGCCTTTACCCTCCGCTAGAAATGCTAAATCACTTGCAGCGCAGACTCCGCTTTTCCTCACCTTTGCCTGCTGGCATTTAGGGTGCTAAATTTTTTTTAGCTACAGTGATGTGAATTTGAAGTGTATGTGTTCAGCAAACAGTAAATGGTTTTGGGACACTGTAAGTGAGAGTCATGTTGGACATGGTGTCTGAAATATCACCCCAATGCTAAGTTTGTGAAATAGTAAGGCACGGAAGTCTGTATAAAGAGTAAAAAAAAAAAAAAAAGAAGAAAAAAAAAAGGAACTTTGGGTTTTGCTGCTTTTAAAAATTCACATCTGATGTGTATTTCATGTGCCACAGATATCTACAAGAAAATTTTGCTGAATTAAATCAGCATCCTGCTCTTTCACTTGTGAATTCCCACCTTTTTGTGCACTTTACAAATGACACTGGGTACTTAATTCATTACATTGAGCAGCCCACTGGAAGCCCAGAACTGGCTTTATCTAGAAGCAGACAAACAAAAAGAACAAAAAGCAATGCTGTGTTTCTCACTAGTGTCACTATCGTAACGTGACGTGTTTGAGTCCTTCATGCAGAGTACTGTGATACATTTTTTATTTTTTTTTATAAAGTTTGAAAGGTGCAGGGAAAGGCATTGAAACCCCAGGACTGAGGCACCTCTACAGAGCCGTGTATTGTGAGCACGCTTACACAGCTTTAGCCTGTTTCTGAATTGACTGTAACTTTTCTGTTAGTCCCTCACTTTGACAAGGGCGCTGACAATTTCACTTTTAAGTGAAGATAAAGAATGGACCTGCATATTTGAAGGCTTTTAAAAAGGCATTGCAAAACAGGTGATAGTGTTCTTCTCTTAAAAGCCTGCAGCATTAGTGGTATTTAAGCCCTTACAGCTCATTACACATATGTAACAAGCCCAAAGTAAAAGGCCTTAGGGATTATTATTTCTCATAAGACCATGCCACTAGGTATTCACTGAAGCTGTTCTAGACAAAACTCACTGATCGGCCTTAGGGATTATTATTTCTCATAAGACCAAGTCACTAGGTATTCACTGAAGCTGTTCTCCTAGACAAAACTCACTAATACCCATCCATTTTTCCTCCTTTTTGGTCTAATGCTTAAGTTCAGACAGTGGTTTGGAATATTTAGTTTTACTGTGTGTTATTGCAACTTTAAATGAAGAAAGAACGTCATTGGAAAAATTACTTGTGAGCAGATATATAATTATCTTTTTCTAGCTTGTTTACTTCTCATCCTTTATCATATGTTTTATGGAGATTTAATTCATTAATATATAGTTCCAGCCAATGGGATGTTAGGGTATGCAACTGGTGTATGAGCTTTGCTGTAATATGGCCTGTTTTAAGAGGGTGTATGGAAGATAAGGGTTTGTTCCTGACAACATTTAAGTCAATAGATAAACTTGTGAACACACCAGCAGTGTACAGTCAGGCCCTAATGAAATAAAAACTCATTGTCTTCTAAGGAGCCCAGCAGGAGTATTTTAACTACACCTCACTGAAACACTTAACTGCTCTTTAACTGATTTTAACTAACTTCCTCATTCATTTATAGTTTTTAAGACCAAGAAGTTTAGCTGATCATCTAGTGTGACTTCCTGCTATGAAGGCCCTATTTAATGTGATGTCAAAACAGTGTGTTCTATCTCTTTATAATAGAAGATACTGGATTATTGCATGTTTTCGACAGTTTGGCTGTAGCAGTGAGATGCTGTAGACTTATCTGAAGCATGTTTGGGGGCTTGTAGGGAGTGGTTTTGTCCTCATATGTATTAAAGGAAATTCCCAGTTTGTATGAATGTGACATTTTGGTAATATTTCTCTTTTAGTGAGGAGTGTCTTGTAAAAATCATCATCTAGGTAGGTCAGAAAGGATGTAGTCTATGTGTCTCCAGAAAGAAGGAAGTGCTCAGTATAAATGAGTAAAATATACATAATTGCTCCCTCTGCTGTTATGGTATGTAGTTATAAGAAGGAGGTAACTTGAACCTAGTGCTTGGATAACTTTGAGATGACTTCCATTTGGGTGATTAGCAGTTATGAAAGTCATTTGCAAAGGGTATTCACTTTGCTAGTATTGCAGAGGTCATTTTTATACTGTTTGAATTGACATTCTGTGCTATTTGGTAGTCTCTTGGAAGCAAATCCAGGTGTATGCACATGTGCACGCGCCGCCACACAGTGCGGTCCAATACACTTTTATTGATAAAGCTCCAGCAGTGTGCTTCACACTTCTTAATAACTTGTCAGCTGTACTACTACACCTGCTCACTGAGTCTGCAAGCGGCTCTGGAGTTCTTGTTTTGCAGCCACATGCTGTCCTTAGCAGGGTACACCTTTGCAGACCTCTCCAATGTCCAATAAGCCAGGATCAGACATACAGCCAGTCTGAAATCATGCAGCGCATCACTCTGCTGCACCCTTCTAAACCATACTGCTTTGCGTGTGGTTGTTTACCAAGACTCTTCTCCAAAGGGATTTTTAGACAGATGTGATGTAGATCGAGAGAGATCTTTGTGTTAGCTACATGTCCAACACCCATTTGGCTTAGGGAACATCAGCAGAAGACAACTGCAGCCAAGGGATCTGGAAAAGGTATGGAATTACACAGCTTTGTCTCATCAGTAGGTTGCATAGCTGAATTCCTCTTGTCACCACAGCCATCCCTGCCTCCTCGTGTTCTGCCTCTCACCACTGGGTCATGAAGAAACAGTTAGGAAAACAATTTCAGCCTTGAGAATCAATTTATTGGCCTCACTTTTCTAGCTGCTAATTGACCCTCTTGTTTCATAAGTTACTTCCAGCTGGGCTTCTCTTTACAAGTCCTGCCAGCTGGGACATCTTAAGCCTTAAGGTAAAGGGTTGATTGCACCAGAGTGGTAAGTCAACAGTTTACCAAACTTAGACTTTTGAAAATTTACCCTGTTGCATTTTATTTACCAAGTGGTATCAACTGACAACTTAGAGACACAACTCAGAATGCTGGGTAAATTTTTATAAAAGGAGGGCAAAATCCCTAGTAAGAAGTCTCCAAACCTAACCAAAATTGGCAAAAAGGAGCAAAACCCATCTTCCCATCAAAATGAACAGGGTGTTTCTGAGGGTGCTGGAACTGCTTTTTACTGTGAGGGTGACTGAGCACAGGAACAGGTTGCCCAGGGAGGTTGTGGAGTCTCCTTCCTTGGAGATATTTAAAAGCTGTCTGGACACAGTCCTGGGCAATGGGCTCTAGGTGACTCTGCTTGAACAGGGGACTTGGACCAGATGACCTCCAGAGGTCCCTTCCAACCTCAATTATTCTGTGGTTCTGTGAAAAGCAAGGACAACTCTATCCTTTCTCTTCCTCTTGATAGCAGAAACTAGATACTTATTGTAAGGAGGAAAGCTTTTTCACTGATCAGAAACAATAGTTTATCAGACTTAAACCAAAGGCTCAGTAGAAAATGCAAATCATTTGACCTAGAATATATCTGAGAGTCCCCTTAGGACATTCATAGCAGGCCAGAAACTTAGCGGGGAAACACTTGAGGATCATAGTATCAGTCAATACCTCTTTTGAAGAAACCTATTAAGGCTGCAGTATTTGGATAGCACAGAGAGTTGTTAGTGCTTCTGCATTACAAGGGTTTATTTTATTTATTTCTATTTGTCTGCCTTACCATGTTGCTTTTGCCACCTCTCAAAACTTCTGATCTCACTAGTGGTATCTGTGTGCTGATTTCTGAAAATAAGAGATAACAAGTCTAAAAGTACTGATTAAAGTATACCATGGGAGTGGTGCACTATGGTCAAATTCAACCATTCTTCTTAACTATAGAATATCAATCAATGCTGGACGAGATTTTTTTATTATTATGGTTATTTTAAAAAAAGGAAGTTCTGACCAAAAGTTCAACCTGGTAAGGTGTAATTTTGATGCTATTCATTTTTTCTAAACTGTATGACTGAACTGCTAGTTCACATTTGTCCTGCACTTTCAGTGGGATTTAGAATTCATTTTCAGCAGTGCTTATAGGAAATATTACAGTACTCTGTTAAGTAGCTTTATTGCTTAATGCTAAAAAGTGTTGCATTTCTGTGGTGAATGAAGTTACTCTTGTGTAACTTGGGAATAATACTAAGAAATTTTGGTCATATTAAGAATAACAGTACTACTGGTTAAAGAGCTTACTGACACATCACTTCATGCTTTTCCTCCACTAGTCCAAAATAAAAGGTTGTTTAATGCTGTATTTGAATCCTCTTATCACATACCTGGCCTGCCTTCACCAGCTGTTGGTCTGGGGTCGTCAGCACATGAACAGCATTGGATCAGAACAACATGCGGCTAGAGCACTTAGCTGCTATTCATAAGTTGCAAAGAGAATGGAAATCTGAATGCCTATAGCTTTTTAAAAAGTCAAATAGGACTCTAATTATACTGAGCTAAAGAATTCCTATTAAAAAAAAAAAACAACCAAACCCAACACAGTGGTTTTAGAGAAATTTTAATTTCCAGTGTACCTTTGTGCATCAAGCTTAGGATAAGTTATTGTGATGGTACAATGCACAGTGTTGTGAACACCAGTGCTGTTATTGTGCCAGCTCTAATAATGAGAATTTCATTGTTTGGGGAGAGCAGTTTCCTACACTCTAGACAAAAGTGTAATTACTTTTGAACGATGTGGAATGTGCTCAGTTTAATAGCACGGAGAATAGATTCACAAAGATTCAGATAAAGCTAGCTTGGAAGCCATATGTGCAATGTGGCAGTATGAAATTGTTAGCAGGCACTGTAATTACAACACACACACACACAAAATAAAAAAAATCTCACAGTTTAAACGATAAACTGTTGTTTTTGTAAGATAGACAGGCTTATCTGAACAAGACTAGTTCAATTAAAACAAAGCAGAAATGGTGGTAAGTTTGCATTTGTCTTTTTTAATGTTCTTTCCTTCCTCTCTTAATGGTAAATTGATATTTATAAGATGATGAAATTGTATTGTTACAAACATTGCATTATAAATGTCATCACAAAAGTAGCACATGAAAGCAGTTTCCACAGTTATAATTTCAGGCTTGTATCAGAGTTTGCACTTTTAAATCTTTACACTTGCACCGTTTCAGAGAATGACTCTCTGGGTTATTAGGAAAGGGAATAAATCAAGAAGAATCAGCCAGCACCCATCAAACAGCTGTAGAAGTTGCCTTCTGCATCGTTTAGTCCAGCCCCTAGAAAACTCTCTGCAGTCCTTGAGAACCAGTCATGGTAGAGCCAGAAAAAGCTTTGATGCCTCTTTTATCTGCTTGATAAAATATTTTCAATTTAAACTGTTACAACCTGCCTCTATTTATTTTTGTGATCTGTATTCTCCTGGCTCTCAAGTCCTGTCCCATCTACACATATAAGTCATGCTTATAGTATTTAGCAATTACTTGCAAACTACGTGTTGTGCAGGTCTTATGTAGGGTCAGGTAAACAAAAAAACCCCAACATTTTCATTCTTCAGGTGAGACAGGGATCAAAACCATAGTGGAGTTGAGGAACAGTGTGTTAGTTTATGGAAGTCCCCTTGGTTTATTCCATCACTCTCTTAATACAATGAGTTTTGCCCACTTGTGGCCATGGAGAACCAGAGTAGATCAATCATTCCAGCTGAAGTCCATGGGCAGAAAGACTGGCTGAAGTCTGAGATGACCTGTAGGTTGGTTAGGGGACAATAAATAAGTAATAAAGTAGGAAAACTTTTCTTTTTATTTTTTATTTTTTTAACCAAGCAGGAGGGTTAGAACTGTATTTAAAACAACAGATTAACAAATCAAGACCAAACTTAGCATCTATAAATTGCCTGGAATACAGGGTGCAGATGACTGCAGTTTTTAAAGGCCATGAAGAGAAGTGGCAACAGCAGTTGTTTGTTTTTGCTGAAGATCATCTTACTGTGAAGCAGTCACGTTTTTAATGGATTCATTTGAATGCAGTTAAGCAGAAAATAATCAACAGAAAAGTAAACACCTTTGTTTTATAGAAGTGCTGGGAACTGTATGTATCCATTGTTTGTAAGTGATTATATGCCTAGGAATCAATTCATTGACTTCATACTGGAAAAAGATCTTCATTTAAGCTTCTTGCATAAATACTACTAAAATCTAATTGAAGTGAATAGCTGAAAAATTCCACAGGAGAAAAGATAGGTAAAACCATAAAACCCACAGTCAGTAGGAATATTTGAACCAGATGGTCTCTCTTACGATGACGAGAAAAGAACTATTAGTGCACTGTTGAAAAAATATGTAAGCCTTAAAAGAAAAAAAACTCAGTCATCTTTCTAAGCAATCTGCTTGAGACTTCCACAGTGGACACAGTGGTTTAATTCCAAATTAATGTCTCAATCCAGGCTGCCTTTAGTAAGTAGCTCAGTTTGGGATTACACACACTTACTGAGACCTGCTAAGTAATTTCACTGAGGATTACACATTTTTACTGGAAATAGTGCATTGGCATCAACTCTGCCAGGTCAACCTGGTGGTATGTGCAACTTTCATGGCTTGGAAGCGCAGCAGCATGCCCGCAGCAGTACGTTGCAGCCAGTACCCAGAGGACTGGGATGATGATGGTCTTCCAGAGGGAGGTAGGAGATACCACAGATTCGGAACAAAATTTTGAAGCTACCAGTTTGAGGACCACTGATGAAGATTGGTGGGTATGGAGAAAGCCCCAGCAGGACTGCATGATTGGTTTATAGCAATAATGTAAAGTAGTCATTTGTGTGTTCCTGCTCCTTGGTGTAGCTTTTGCTTTCAACAGTCAGTCCCTAGGTGTGACATAACATGGGTAGGATCTATGGTATATCCGTCCTACTGGAACTTAAGCAGTAGCTGTGGACTTCATATAGTTTCTCAAGTTCAGGTCCATCACCTGTGGCACTCTGCCCAATTTTTTTCTGAAATGCTACCTTTTCTTTGGTGATAGTGAATCCTTATGGTATTGTAGCGAGGCAGAAACTCTGCTGCCAATTAAACACCTAGTTCTCCACGGTTCTGGAAAGAGAAGGCAACAGAAATGTAGTTAAATTTTCATGCTTTTCCTTTCAAACAATGAGGCTATCTCTCTTGGCCAAGCTTCTGCACGGTTAAGAAGTTTGTGGCCTTGGGCTGGCAGTGTAACTACTATCAGAATAGAGAGCAGCGTACCAGACTTTCATACTCTTATCTGACACATGCCTCAAGGCAAGGCATGTGGGAATCTGTGTTGATTATATTTTACCCCCTATGTAGTGCAAACTTCTGCTTTTGCACACCAGCTTGACTCATTTTTGCTTCAGTAGTTGCCTATTCATTTTAGAACTTCCAGAATGGTTTCTCCACTGTTGGCTCCATACACTTTTCATGTCCACCTTACTTCCTCTGAGCAGCTGGTGTGGCTTTCTCCCTTTCTTTTCACTACAGGTGAGAAAGCCTTTTTCTCTATTTCCAGCTTTATAAGAACAATATTGCTCTATCACTTTCTGTCTTCTTGCAG
This sequence comes from Antrostomus carolinensis, assembly GCF_000700745.2. Classification (NCBI taxonomy): domain Eukaryota; kingdom Metazoa; phylum Chordata; class Aves; order Caprimulgiformes; family Caprimulgidae; genus Antrostomus; species Antrostomus carolinensis. Next base: position 116,237 of record NW_010334776.1, on the reverse strand, counting down.
TTGTCCTCTGATGACCTTTTTCTGCCTTGCTTATTTTCTTCCTCTGCTTGTAGTCATATTTAACTTAAGTAATTTTTATTATTTAATCCATTCTAAAGTCTTTTAGTAAATAGCTCATATGAAGACATTGTACAGTAAAAGAAAGTACTACATTATTGACTTGGACAGAATGTCAATAAACTAGAGGATGGTTGGTTTTTTTTATATGCAGCTCTACTTTCAGAAGAGATATACCAAAACTGAAGTGCATTGTGATGTATTGGTCATGGTTTCTTGAATTTCAGGGTTGCAAGGAATCTCTGTGATTATCAGTTCTGACTCCTAGAAGTGCCAGAACCTCCTGCTACACTCGATACTCACAGTCATGTTTTACAGGCTCTTCTCTCACTATCAAATATTTGTGTCTGTAGTTAGGATGTTACCCATTGCAGTGACAATTTGAAGCGTTTCTTTCTTTTCTGTCCTTTTAATGGCTGCGTGAAATGCTCAGTCATGTTTTTTTGCCTTGTCCCTTTAAGTACGTTTTCCCAGGTGATACAAATTCAAGTTGAATTAGGCTGTGCCAAGGCCAGCTTTCTTCCTCTAATTTTTCTTACCACTGCTAATGCTTTTTACAGATTCACCAAAAGTAATGATGATTGGAGTGGTAATGAAAATGTGGCTTCAGGCAGTTGCTAGCATTTAAAGTGTCATGTCATCCAGTCATGTTTTTTTTTTTTTCTTTCATAGAGCTAACTACTTCCTCTTGTCTTGAGTATATCAGTAAAATATGACCACCTTCTCCACTGAAATAAAGGGGTTTATTAATTTTCTGTAGAGATTCATGGCTGGAAAAGGACATGTAGTAAAACAGAGTACAGATCTCTGTGTTTGCTTAAGTGTGGGCATCTAACATGGGTGGGTTAACTCCTAAAGCATGTGTAGAAATCTCCCTATGGAAGCAAACTGACATAATGCAGTGTTTCTGAACCGACCAATATTCCAAAGTGCTTCAAAACAATTAAACGGAGTAAACAAACTTTCTTAAATAAAAAGAGTCCTTTATGTCTAGAGTAGCAAGCTTGTCTGAATAGCTTGGCCAACCTAATTTCCAAATTCTCTTTCATAGAATCATAGAATGGTTTGGGTTGGAAGGGGCCTTAAAGCTCATCTAGTTCCAACCCCCCTGCCATCAGCAGGGACACCTTCTACTAGACCAGGTTGCTCAAATCCTCATCCAGCCTGGCCTTCAACACTTCCAGGGAGGGGGCATCCACAACTTCCTTGGGCAACCTTTAACTTTAACACTGTTAAGTTTTTTGTTTCTTTTTCCGGCTTAGGTACAGTTGTGTGACCAGATCAGGCATTTTTGCTCTTTGCAAAGGAGAAGCAGACTTGATGAATTTAGCATCACTAGATAAACCAATGGACGTAACTGAGGGGAGTTTGTGCCTGGTTTAACTAAGGATAATTTTTGCCAGAGCAGTGAAACAAGATGGTCATTATGCATCGAAATAGTCTGCTTCAGCATCCTTTTTTTTATGCTTTTAAAACTGAATCTACCCCAAGGAAGAAAAGGGCTATAAAGATTAACTTTTTGTAGTTCGTGCAAGCAACAGGCAAATTATATAGATTGTCTGAAACATAGACCAATAAAATCTAACGTCAGACTGTTATTGTCTTTATTTATATTTTACCCAGAGCATGATTTATTTTTATAGAGATGGAAAAAAGAAACATTCCTGCCCCAGAATGCTTAGCTTATGACCCTGTTCCTGCAAAATAATCTGGTTGATTGGAACCTAATGCTGATGGTAGCAAGAGGGAGGGAAGGGAGAGGTCACCGACTGTAACTCCTTCTGCACATAGCTTTTTGTAGGATTGGAGTTTGATGACACACAATAAGAAATATTATAGCAAAAGGTAAAATCCTTCTGACATCTCGAGTCTGAATTACTGCAGTAGATTGTATGTGTGTCTATACAATAAGTCATGTCAGAAGTGGAACCTTGCATAGCTTATTAATATTGCTAGCCAGAAATAATAATACAAAATATCCGTGCTTCAGACCTTCCTCTGTGTTGATTTTCCAATTTAATTTAGAGTGTATTTTCATCTCTGAAACTGTAAGTGAAACATCCCTCTTTCTCATTCTTTCCATTTTAAACTGCTGCAGTTGTAATCAGGGGAGTTGCTCAGGTTTGGATCCATCTGTGTTCAAAGGTAGTGGCATTTGCTGAGGTCTAGCTGCCTAAGATCTGTTGGTCTCCAGAAACCAGCCATATAGAATGCAGAGCTTACTGGATTTAGGACTCTGTAGGAAAGAGTTAATTTCTTGTATAATTTTTGGTTAAATCTGTGGGTTTTTTATGGTATATGACAGCAGCCTCAATAGGAAATTTCTATTGATTTATAGGTCTTTTGGCACAGTAAGAGAACTTCTTGGGTTTCTCTCCTATAGGAAGGAAGTTAGCATAAATGTTGTCACTAACACACAATACAATGTCATGTCAATCACAATGTCACTTTTGGGGTGAGAATTCAAGGGTGACGACTGATCAGACTAAATGTTTACAACGTGTATGTCTGGAGGTAAGCTAGTAACTTTAGGTTTAACTTTATGGTTAATGGAAGTAAATAGGGAATAACAGAGCGTGATTAATTTTGTCCTAACATAGCTTCTAAGTAGGTCAGAGAAATCACACCCTAAAAGGGCCTATTTTTCTTCACAGGTTACAACTAGAGCTTAGGGTGATAAGCTCAGCTGTTGAGCCCTATAGTTTAGAAACCTGTAGTTATAGATAACTTCAACCAAAAAAAGCCATGAGAGAGAGGTAATTGCCTGACCAGAGAATTTGCTTTTTTGTAAATAAGTATTTGCTATATAGTGCTTAACTCTGTTGGGAATAGCAAGCATTCTGCAGCTCAGAGCTCAAAACACTCAACTCACTTGAGTTTGTGTCCTGCATCTGGCTGAGTCCATGGAATATTCTTTACTTTTATAAATACAAAATCTGCACATACTGCTTTGCTTTTATTCTTAAATTTATGTTGTCTTGACATGGTAATGCACGTAGAGTGTGAGGGAGAGCAGACTCATCATTCGCGACATTTACATGTATAAGACTTGTTTAAATGCTTTTTAAACCAATTTTGATAAATTCTATTGGAAAACAGTTTTCAGAATTTTATATATCTACAAGCAGAACTGAAAATAGTGTGATTCAATTCTGCAAAGAATGCATCTGTGGTAGATGATGTACTTTTCCTGTTTGCTTGTGGCCAGTGTAAACTTAGCTTTTGGGCAGAGACCATAGTTTCAGTTTTGAAGTTGTCAACATGAGTATTGGGTAATATGTTGACACAGGGCCACACTGAATTCCCTAGTTTTCCATGTGGATAAACTAATTTGACTGAAATCTTACTTTTATATTTAGGGCCTGTATCTTTATTTTGCTCTGTAAAATACCTCAAACAGTTGTTGGACTCCATACTTGTAATTTTATAAGTATTAACAAAAATGGCAAGTTTTCAGTTTACTGGATGAAATTAGACTGTATTCCCAGCTTCCTAATTGTTGATTTATCATTGGCTGTTCACTTCTCTTGACTGTACTTTAATTTATAAGCTAGTACAATGGAAATTATAATTCTTCATCCATGATGGTCTATGGTCTATTAGTGTTTCCAGACTCATGGAGATTCTCGAATGCCATACAGTGAGATTGGGATTCAATTCACCAAAGTTTAGGCACATAAAAATTAGGTGTCTGGGCTCTCTTCACAGTTTATGAAAAAGATAATCACTCTTCTAGAACAACTTTTCCAAACTTAAAATAAGCATCTAAGACAAGAAAGATGAATTACCCTTTAAAAGTGCTTGTCTATTGACTATAGAGGGAGCCTTGATGACTAGTTTAGACTAGATGTCTAATTTGGGGCTAAAATTAGGTGAGAGTAATCCCATTCACAGTACGCAGTGGAGTGAAAGAAATAACACACGTTACTGTATAAATATTCTTTCATATTTTTGTAGAAGTAACCATGCTCAAGTTCATCTCTTTTTTTTTTTTGGGGGGGGGGGGGGGCAGGGTGTATGTAAATATTCTAGCAAACTTCTTTTTTAACCAGCAGTGATGGTATTTAGTGGGGTTTTAAGAATTGGATATTCCCTAAAAGCAAACCTTTTGTTGTCTATCTAGCCAGCAATGTTAAGTTCAAATAATAAATTTAACATTTGCATGTACAGTTTGAAATGTGTTGGTTAGCAACATGAATCGGAGAATAGAAGCAATCCAACATGCCTTTGAAAGGCTATTTTGAGAAGATTCTCTCAATATTGAAAAATTGCATTGATTCCAGTGGTTTTTCCCCATTTTAAATTTAGGGAATGACTTCTCAAGTACTATTAGAAACTTATATGCTTAAGGAAGCATTTATAATTTTTACTATCACCTGCAACGAATGTCAAATTTTATTACTAAATTTAATTCACTAAAGAGGACACAGTGTGTGTAACCTGTTGTGTCTGAAGGATTTGATTTAGCCTTGCTCGGTCATTTTTATAGTGATACTGACAAGTCCAAATGATGTGCATAGGCTTAGCAAATAGACCTTAGCAATGTATTAGTTAAGAAACTGTGGTTAAGTTCCATTATTATTCTGTAGAAACCTGTATTCTGTGCTTGTTTTAATTCTATTTATGTCCTCATCTATGTTTAATCCAGAAAGCGGGTATATATACATGTGCGCAGTTTCACATTTTGGCACCGTATTTGGTATATTGTGTGATGTGACTCGTATCGTGCCTGCAGGCCATAGGAAAACGACACAAATTAAATGTGAAATAGAAGACATAATTTAAAACTTGCATGTTCTAGAGATGCAGTATGGCATACGAGAGTTGCAACATATTGCAAATAATTCACCCTATTTCCCCAACAAGAGGAGCATGTTTTCAGCTGTGCAGGCTGCTGGAGACATAGGCAGCTTTCTTAGCTGTTTGCTCAAAATAGATGTCACTGTATTTTTATTCGAGGCAGTACCAGGACCACTGCTACACATACTCTGTCTTCTTTTTGTTCCTGTCTAACTACACAGGTCAGTGTTCTCCTCTGCCCTCTCCTCTGATTCTGTAATTACATTTATTTTACATAGATATGAGAGTTCCCTTTTCCCTTTTACATATGTTGTTTTGCTTCATGCTGAGAAAACTCCACAGCCTGACAGGGCGCTTCCCCCCCCTTTTTTTTTTTAAGCACTCCAAATTCTATCCAGCTTTAAACTCTTATGTTTATAACCCTGAATATCTCTAAAATGTCTTTACCTAAAACACTTTATGGTTTTATTACCAGGTTTATGCCAGTAATAATATTCACATCAGCTTTCTTAGGGATAATCTTTAAGCAGAACCTAGCAAGAAAGGCTTTGAAAACTATCATTCCCAGGAACGCAAATCTCAGAACATGAAACATCGGTTTAATCGCCCTCTCTGACAACTTAACACGACAGATTGAAAAATACAAGCCGATATGGAAGTGGGATCAATGGATTATCAAAGTCCTAAACATCTTCTCTTGAAGGGGGGGGGATAGGGGGGGAGCTTTGGGGTCCATTGGCATGCGTAAGACATGAAGTTTGCATAGCTTACCGCAGATCCGATGCTGACTGACTGGCAGGGAAGTTGAGAGGGAGAAAGAGAGATTTACATGAGGGAACTCAGGGGGCTTTGTCACGGCAATTGTATAAAGTGATATACAGTGCAAATCGACTCGAGCATGTCCCTGGATAGCAGGCGGTTTACAGCCTCTTCGAGCAGAGATTACTGCTTTATCTTGTCATACTAAATTAACGTGGCAGCACACTGTTAAACAGTGGTGACCTCTTCATCTGTGGAAATTGCTGCCTAGAGGAGAGATGGTATTTAAGACTCTCTTCCTCTCTCTCTCTCTCTCTCTCTCTTTCTCTCTCCCCACTCCCCACTTTCTCTCCCTCTCCCCCTCCCTCCTTCTCTCTATCTTGTCTTTTTTTTTTTTCCCTGTAGAGCCCTGAGGCATTTTTGGGTTAGGTTGTAACATTAAAGACAAAAAGAAAGAAAGAAGGGGGGGAAGGAAGAGGCTTTTAACATCAAGGTGACAACAGCTATGTGTTAATTGGGCCTTTGTTGTTTGATTAATAGCCACTTTGGTGTAGAATATTAAGACAGTTGTTTGGACAACTTTCTAAAAATGACATGTCCTTTCAGTAAACTGGGATTAAGCAATGTTCTCTGGTCTGCACATTTTAACTCCTTATTGTTATTGCATTTAGTCCTAAAGCTTACTGTTATTTAGGACTGAATATGCTGTCCGGCTCTTCTGGCACCGTCCTCAGCTGGCATACGTTGACATAGCTCTCTCCAGTGGCACTCCACTGCTCTCATGCTGGAATTACTGAGGGTCAAGGTGATGAAGATACCTCTGAAATGATGTTGGGCTTTTGTGTTAAGACTGTACCGAGGATTTTTAGAATTAAATAATGCTCCTAGAAATACAGCTAAGCAGGAAAAGGGCTGGAGCTATTTCATTGGGCTTTCAGTGTGATATAGAAGAACAGGAAAAACAAACCTCACGTTCCCATCTTTTTCAGTAAACTGAGGCGATGAAGGAGAGAATGACATCTCTTCCTTAGACCAGGTTTTCTGTTCCTGATTTTTCTGTCTGCTGTGCAGTGATTCATTGTGGGTCCAGTCCAAAGCTCTTTGAAGTCAATGTGAAGACTGCATTGTCTTTAATAGACTTTGGATAGAGGCCCACATGACCTTAGGCAAATTATTGCAAATCAGTGTTATAAAGTGCTTTGAAATTTGCAAGCATACGTGTCCAAAGTACTAATTTTTGCTGTACTTCTTGTAAGCAGTTGGGAGACCAGGTGAAGTCAGGTTGGCCAGGCTAGTGTTGGAGATAGCCATATGTGGTGAAAATGGTAATATTATGGCTGCATGTTTGGGTAAAGGAGTCCTTCCTTACCGCTTCCTTTGCTGAAGGATTTAGTGTTTAGCAGGTTCTGCTCCTGTGTTGTTGAGGTTACCAGTTGACAAGAGAAAATGTTTTTACTTCAAAAACTCAGCAGTGACTCTGGGATGCTGTAGGACTTTCACTACTGCAGTCATATGAAGAAGGTTATGGAAATTTAATGATCTGAGATGGAAGAGGACTTTAAGATCGTCTAGCTTGTATTTTTCCTTGCTATAGACAATTGTTCCTTACTGTGAATTTCTTGAGCTGCCACCTACACAGACGCATGCAAAATTCTGTGCATTTTGTATTGTACATTTTGTATGTAACATTTTCAGAGGCAAGCTTTTATTCTCCGCTCTGAGAAGCTAGCAAAGCTTATTTTTGCAGCAGAATATTTGCCATTTGAGATGCAAAGTATCTGTGAACACTGATGTTATGTATCTGTGAACAATGATGTTATCATTGTTTTCTTTGGATGAATTTTGAAGGCCTTTGAGCTAAGCATGTATACGAGAGATATGGAAAGGACTGACTTCCTGATTTATTATTTTTAGAAATCAATGCATTTGATAATTTATGTACAACATACAGAGGCCAAGTAAGTGGCTCATGAATCGATCAGCAGCCAGCAAAAATGAAAGCTAATGAGCTCATTTCAATAGCAAGTTGCTCATTAGTAGGTAGGCTCACTGATCTTTCAGGTTTTCCAGTTCAAAGTCACATGGTCTTTCCATGTTTTTGGAAGTAGTTTCCTTGAAAAGAAAAAAAAAACCAAACAAACCAAAAACAGAAAAAGAAATTGTGGCAAGGTTTTAAGCATTTTGTCATTGCTTTGACTATACATTTACAGTAAATGCTTGATATTGGGCTAGAGGGACAGCCAACTAATGGTCTGCAGGGCTAAGTGTATGCCCATCGCTATAGTCCCAACAACTTTCAGCATCTGAAATTGAATTTACTAGTGAATTTACAAGATATATGGGAAGAGGAGCATGGAGACCTCTTCTCTGCTTCTACATGGAAATCGATGCATTCCCAGAACAGCACTTTTCCCACCACAGCATTTTCAGCCCAGGTTTTCTCCAGCTCAACAGTCAGATGTAGGATGCTAGAAACTGCATCTCTGTGCAGTGTTAGGCAGTATGTGTTTGCCCCTGTTCACCACGACCCATCCTGGTTTGGATAACACCAGGCCTATGTCCTCCTCTCTCCTGGTAATCATTATTTGATGACTTGTTTGAAATGCTTTGGTGATTCCAGTGAGATTTTTGTAGGTTATACACAAAAACTAGCTTGTTTGACCTGGTTGTTATCCTTCTTGGTAGAGATACTAAGAGTTGAAGAAACATGGGAATTAACCTCCCTCTAGGAAGTACTCTAGATGGGCAGTACTAAGAATTATTGCAGATTTTATGTGCTAGGCTTAATAAACCTGCCTGAGAGCAGGGAACTGTTCTTAGCTGTGCATTAATAGAATACATTGGTGTCCAGCACTACCATTGATCTTTCTTTTAGTAAAGAAGGAAATTCATTATTAATCTTTTTTGAAAAGCAAACCCACTACTTTAATTACCAAACCTTTGATACAAAATTCTTGATCCTTATGTTATTTGTATCTGTAAGTATATATGTAAAAATATGTAGGTGTGTATATATACAAACACACATACTTCAACTGTCTCCTATAGACATAAGAAATATATTGCTCCTCATCAGACTGGAAAAAAAAACCAGATTCTTGACAGAGTTGCCTGAGGCCCCTACAAAAGAGGGATTCTTGAAATGTATTTTTAAAATAATTTTTAAAAAGACAGATTTTCCAAATCTCGGGAATAGATTTTCAACTGCCTGATTTGGCTTGAAATGAGTTGGCTGAATCAGTTTCTTTTTCTTTTAAGTAAGTCTATAAAGCTTTGATGAATCTGGCTCATTGTTTAGCACTTATCTCATGAGTAAAGCTTGAGAGGTTTGGCTTGAAACTTACCAAATCACATCTTTGGAAAATGGCCCAAGCCTATTGATTTATTTGGAAGAAAAAAAAAAAAAATTCTAAAGCAAAACACAACCAAAAAACCCTGATCCAGCTTAGTGAGTAAGTCCCTTACAGATCTATAGAGCCCCTACTGAATGAGCCCATGTATTTCTCAATGTATGTGAGCCCTGCACTTTATGGAATTGTGGGGCTGAGAGGGATTGTGAGAGGTCATCCAGTCCCAGCCTCAATCCAGGGATCAGCTGTGCAATGTCATTTCTGTCAGATACTAATCAAACTTCCTGAAGTTACTCAGTGCAGGAGACTTAGAACTACCAGTCTATCAGTCCTAGGGTATTGCTGTCTTTACCATTAGAAGTTTATTCCTAAATGTGTAACTCCAGTCTTTTCTGCTTCAGTTTTAGCTCATTAGTTCTTGTCCTAGCCAGTGCAGCAAGAAGAAATGTACTCTTCTCTTCAACAAATTGTTTTGTATTTGAAAACTGATATCACGTCCCCTCTTCTCAAACTTTTCTTTTGGGATGTGGAGTTCTTGTCTCCACCATATTTTTTAAGAATTTTATACTGTTCTGTTTCTTCTCTGAAACTACTAGTAGTGGAAACATTCACATTTTAACAGCTATGTCCCCTGCTTGACAACAGATGTTTTTTCATTAATGACAGCGATGTCTGCAGTAGGTGCATCTGAGATGCTACTGAAAAACTAATTCCAGGTAAAACTGGTCTCAGGGTAGCTCAGTCACCGTGTCATAAATGGTGCTCAGTAGTTTTGTCCAATGAACTTGTAGTTAAATCCTCTCTGGTACTAGTCCGTCTAATTAATTGTGGTTAAATTTTCTAATGGAATTAAGGGTTTGTATGCCACTGTCTGTTGCTTAATTCACTGGTGGAAGACAAGTTTTGGGTCTGCTTAGCTTTGCAGAACTCTGACTTCATAGCTGTGAAATACTAAAATGAATTATAGTGCCTCTTGCATATAAGAATTGCCAGTGAAGTCTGACTACAAGATCTTTTCTATAGGGAGGAGGAAGAAACGTTGGGACTCAACGGTCCTAGAGTGAGATTCCAAGTCAAGGAGTTGGGAGGGAGGAAATCTTTTACATTTAAGACATTGGATCTGGAAATCTATGGGGAAAAAATAAACATCAAGCCCTCATGATATCAGTTATCTCAGTCACGTTTAAAAAGTACTCGGTCTTCTGAATATAATTATTTTTATATGTACAAGATAAAGTGTGCAACAGATTTTAAATCAAAATCCATTTCTTTTTATGATCTTTAAGGAATCCACTGTTTGTAGAAGCTGAAATAAGGTAACTGATATAATGAGGCTTGTGCTTTTCTGTATTTTATGGGTTTAATAAATCCTCTGTTAAAAAGAGTTATCAAGGCAATTTTTCCACTTTATTAGAAGACATTTAGTAGAAATTGACCTTGATATCAGTCAACAGTTCTTTTTACTGTGTCTTTGGCTACTCTGTAAGAGAAAAGCCACATTCCCCTTAAAACGGTTCTTTCTCCCTTGTCTCTCCACTTTCACATTTTGAGATTTTGTCTTCTGACCACCAGAAAGAAGGTTTACGTATGAGCCATCTGGAAATCATAGCTGTTTGTGCCCATGGAACTTGATGCATTTTAACAAAGCAGTGAAATAAGTACTGATCTTAAAGGAGGAGCAAAGACCAGGAAGATAGTTAATTTGCTGCATACCACTGCTTTTTTATTTTTATTTTTATTTTTTCTTGAGCTCTGCTGTGGTAACTAGAACTCCAGTGGTGAATACTTAGTGATTTCTTCTCATCTATGCATCTGAGAGAGGCTGGAGATTATTCTAGGGTGCAGTGGAATAAAGGGACGTGCTTTACTCCAAAGGAAAAACCAGTATGCAAGACAAATTGGCAACGATGGATGAAATTTCCACTGGATCTTGAGTGAACCTTCATGTGGTGAATCTCTCTCTCCTGACACTTTTTGGTGGAAGATTTTGAGCAAATTCCCCGTTCTTTGGAAGTGCAGAGTGCTACTGCAGTCAAAAAGTCAAAGTAATTGATAGCAGATGGCAGCTACTGATGAGTGGTTCAACCTCATGTTTCAGTGAGGAATTCAGGCAGAATTTCATAACGTAAGGGTACTATAGAAATCTTACAGAATTAAGAACATTTTAAGAGCACATGCTTATAAACCACTGTAGGTCCTGTAATCAAACAAAGCTTATGTGGTGGTACAAAGATGACAGCTCATCAAATAGGAATATTGTGAACAGGTATAGTCCTTGTGCTGAAACTAAAAGCAAGAATGAGTAGATTTTGTATATGTCAGTACTTTTATGAATTTTTTGCCTGTGTTTCTGAGGAAAGTGTTCAAAGATGCCTATAAATGCAGAATATTAGAATATATTATTTCCAAGAAAGAAAATGGAAATAAAAAAGAACAGAAAAGCTCTGAGATTTTGTCAAAACCAATGTGAGTTAGGGGACAATCCTTTAAAATTAACGGCTGTGTTAGAAAACTGACTGGAGGACTTGCCCCAAGAATTGGGGTAGGAACTTGTGGTAGGAAATAGGTCTTCATCACTGGCAAAGGATCAGTTTGTTCTGTTAGAGTCCTGTTTTTCGCTTCCAGATTTATCAGTTCTCTGTCGGTTACTCTTTTGAACTGTTTTGATAAATAATTGTACTTGTGAAGGTTAATGGAGTGTCAGTCCCTTATTTACTCTCAAGTCAAATGTGGTGCATGGTAGTCAGAAGTGTAGCTCATGCTTCATGACCAGCTGACCTTAACGCTTTAAAGTGTGGTTATAGTCAGATAAATGACTGTAAAAATGACATTAAAGGGTCCCACATTTTCTGTCTTGCTGTGGCTTTAGAGGTCAAATTTAGTTGCATAAAAATATGATATTTTTATTAATTGCCCATAATGCTAACTTAACCTGGGGTTTGAAAATAAAGCTGTGTCCTTTTTGCCTCACGTCATCCCTAGTAATAAACATGTTGTAAATGGTTCTTAACTGACTATTTTGTTGATGATATGTCTGCAAAACAGAGTCTAGTTCCGTCTTTTGTAGCTGTATTGACTCTTTAGTGCTAATGGCAGTTAAAAAAAAAAAAGTCAATAAAGCAAGCACATAGACATGACTCAGAAAATACATGGGGAGCAAATATGTTGAATAAAGCTGATATTTAAAGTCAGTGTTCTGTTTATCCCCATGTATTATTGGAGGGGTTCACCTGTTACAGAAGCAGAACACAAATGCTTCCATGTAAACTTCTGCTAATCTGCGCTAATCTCAAATTAATTCAACCCTTGCAGCCATAAGAATGGCTAGCGATGTCCAAAGATGTTTGTTGCTGTCTATTTTCCAGTTTATTTTCATTAGTGTCTTCACTGGATATCGTAAGAGAGTGTTTGTTTTCATCAGTGCTTAGGCAAAGGAGTAAAATCTAAGACAAACTGCTTGTTCTTTTGAGAAATTTTCACAGCTAATTCTGGTCATATTTTATTAAGTGTACACTGTGTGCAAGATGACCTCTATGGTACTAAGACTCATTCTGTTACTTCCAAGGAAGAAAGTTCTACTTGTTATTTAAGTGAATAATAGCTGTGATGAAAATTAATACACTTGCACACAAAGGCTTAAAATAAAATGTGTTCTGGAAGTGAGATTTCCAGAAGAGTTTAGTCTTCCCATTTTTACTGAGAATAATCTGTGGAGGTAAACACAATTTGCTGATGGAGATCTTCTGAAACTCTTGCTAGTCATTCAGTATTCTGTCTAGCTTCTTTAGAGAATAAATATGTGCTGAAATTAGGAGAAGCAGGCTGATAATTAATATCTTAATGGAAAAATGTTTACAAAAGGATGTTGTTTAAGCAGTCCCCAGGAGTTCTCCATTTAGTCACTGAAAATACTGCTGTGCATCCCTGTTCTATGGGCCTTCCTAATCCCAGGTTTTCTGCTTTGAGGATAATATTTTGGCTGGTTTGGGTACCTGTGATTTATATCTCATATAATCTTTTCACATTACCAACTTCTTATGTAATAACAGTATCTTGATTTCTACAGGCTTGAGGTGAATTTGAACCTTCAATGTAAAGATTTCCTTTATTAATCTGTTTCCTAAGTAATCAGGAAAAACTGATGTCATGCTAAGGTTCTGTAAAACCAGGTTGAAAGACAGGACAACTGGCAGAGTGTGTGTGTGCTCCTACCAAATGTTTTAATTTTTGTTTTAAAGTAGGCCTGGATGGAAGGAAGAAAGTACCTTATATTTCTGTGAATGAGACAAACATGCTTCCCAATTAATAGGTGATACTGATGAAACAAACAAAATGGTCTCATTCTAACTATTGCTAATATTAATAGCCATGAGCATGACTATGATGTACTACATCAACTACTGAAGAGAGCAGTCAGTGGTCAGGTGTATTGGACATTGCAGCATAGTCTCATTGTAACATCTTTTGGCTCTATTTTTAGAAGTTTCTTTAAAATTTTAAGTTCTGAAACACTACGTAATGGTTGAATAACAGAAATGTAATACTAGAATGTATTAAGAAGAGCTTTATATAAATCTGTTAAGTGCAACTTCCAGTATTGTCAAAGATACTGTAAGGAGAATTGGATGCCTTGCAGATGGACTGGTCTTAGGTGTCAGAGACCAGCTTTTGCCTGCTTCTGCCTTGTACAGTATAAATAAGCTCTCAGCATAGATCCTGTATATAACATCATTTACATATGATTTTCACTCTTACTTCACATAACTGAATTTATTCAGGCAATTTATTTTTCAAATATGTGGTCTCCACATATGTGTCCATCTGAAGATTAAAAAATTTAAAATCAAGGAATTTTATGTAACTCTTCTGAGTATGTTTATATATGTGTGCTCTAAGTGTAGACACTCATAGACCAGAAGAGAAGGGAGGAAAGAAAATAAGAAAACCCTTCAAAATTTGCTGTAATTTCTTTTAATGTGTTTGAATATATATATATATATAAATAAGTATGACTCTTACAACCAAATATCTTGCCTTTGTGTTCACCCCTTTCTGTGCTCAAGGTCTCTATGTACTCAATAGGAGCTTTTTAATTGTTTTTCCCTGTTTGATGTTGAGAAGTATAATGAATGGATTGCAGAGAACTTTTTGTTAGAAACCTTCAGTACATCAGCTCAGTGCTGGTAGGCGCAGTTGATACCTGACTGGATCACATCCTGAGACTCACTCTTGATAAATTCAAAGTCAGAAAAAGACTTTGTAAAACTATGATCTATTAGTCAACCAATACTTCCTCGTCACAAAGCAGGCTTACATTTTTTCCACCCAAAGTGGAGAAAATTGTCTTTCTTACTTGGGTTGAGCAATTCTGTGGGTTTTTCAGCATCACTGCATGATGACTGAAAACTACAGGGAATACTCAGACATCAGTGATTCAAAGACGAGTTTGGAGAAGAAAGACTATTTCCAGCAAAAGTTATTCATCCTCTGCTGATGGTGGGTAGTTGGCTATGACTGTAGAACAATAGATGTTCTTAGGAATTTTTCTCTCTTTGTGAAAATGATGTGCAACAGTGCACAAAATTAATTGTTAAGGAAAATATATATTGGACTTAATCAGCTACAGGAATATGATTTCTTTTTAAAAACGGCATAAGACAATGAGGATGAACTGCCTTCAAGCTAATAAAGATCGTTTGTATTCTTCAGAATAATTTAGGTAAGTGATGAGAAAGGGGAGGAAAATTAACATTTCTGTACAGTTTGCTTACTGTGTAGTTCTTAATCAGGAGTGTCACAACATCCCTTGATATCATCTTATCACAAAAGTCTCTTCGTAGTAGACAGTGTATGCTACTGACTGCAGTTTAAAGGAACATAAGAAAGAATAACTGATCTGCAAAGTGAGAACAACTGTTAATCTGTCATAAATTAGAATTTATTGGGTTTTTTTTGCATACCTCAACCACAGTCTAAACTTGCTCCTGTGTGCAGGGTCTCTGCGCATTTTAAATCTTGTTTAAGCTCTGCTCAAGTCAGCTTTAGAATGGGACTTAAATGATAAAATGACATCATGCTGCTCCCCTGAGTAGAACATAGTATTATTATTTGAGGTGTAGGAAGACCCAGAAGAGTGAACAGAGAATTGGTTCTCAGGAACCCTTGGATGCTCAATGTGCTCTGCCATTACCTTGCTTTGGAACCTGACAAGAGAGTTTGCATCATTTACTGATTTTCCCTATGTGTAATATCACAAAGGGATTTTATTGGGATTAATTAAATTTTTTAGTAGCTCTAACATATTACATTTATGTGCCAGTGTTATGTGGATTGACTTTTGTCATATCAATTTTTATTAATTATTCTGGTATATTTGGCATTCTCTGATCAAATACCATCCTCTGTTTGAAGTGCATAAGATCCAAATAAGATTGATTCCTACTCTGTAAACATCTTCTGTGGAACTTCTTTGAATGTATTTATTGTGTTGATAAACACAGAATATATATATTTATTATTATTATTATTTCCTGTGCAGCCTTTCTTCCAAAGTTGAGAAAATTGCTTTGGTTTATACCAGAATTCCAAATTTTGTTTCACTAAAATTGTAGAACAGTGGTTGATAGGAGGAAAACCAAGTTATAAAAGACATAATGAGAAGAGCAGGTGAAATAAATTTGGGAGCAAAAATAGGTCTGTTAATAACTGTTAAAGAGGATGAAAACAGTTACTGCTTGGAAAATCCTATAAATTATTGTTTGTGAAGCCATTATTTAAGAAGTGTAAGAGAGTAAGTAGACAGAAAGTAATTGGTGAAGTGTGTGAAAAGCAGGTAAGAAAGAATAGAGAATTTTGATAAAAGCAGATCCGTGAGTCCTACGTGCTACATGATATGCATTGCAAAAATAAAAACATGAGAGAAACGTATTTCTGAATGAAGAGAATTAATTTTGAAAAATTTGTGTTCTACATTTGGTATCTTATGCTACAGTTAACTCAAGTGGAGACAATGGGGCTATTTCTCAAGTAGCTATTCTGTTTAAATAAAGTAATATTTTCTGGCCCTTCTAGAAAATGAGAACTTCCAGAAGATTGCTGTCAGAAAAAGAAATTAAGTGATACTAATTTCTGGACAGGTTGGATCAATGGGCTGCAACCAGCTGTATGAGGTTCAAGAAGGCCAAGTGCCAGGTCCTGCACTTGGGTCACAACAACCCCATGAAACGCTGCAGGCTTGGAGAGGATTGGCTAGAAAGGTGCCTGGTGGAAGAGGGGTGTTGGTTGACAGCCAGCTGAACATGAGCCAGCAGTGTGCCCAGGTGGCCAAGGCGGCCAACAGCATCCTGGCCTGTATCAGGAATAGTGTGGCCAGCAGGACCAGGGAACTCATCCTTCCCCTGTACTCAGCTTTGGTGAGGCTGCACCTTGAATACTGTGTCCAGTTTTGAGCCCCTTATTACAAGAGGGACATTGAGGCACTGGAGTGTGTCCAGAGGAGGGCAACAAAGCTGGTGAAGGGGCTGGAGAACAAGTGTGATGAGGAGCAGCTGAGGGAACTGGGGTTGTTTAGCCTGGAGAAAAGGAGGCTGAGGGAGACCTTATCACTGTCTACAACCACCTGAAAGGAGGGTGTAGTGAGGTGGGTGTGTGTCTTTTCTCCCAGGTAACTAGTGATAGAACAAGAAGAAATGGCCTCAAGTTGGACCAAGGGAGGTTCAGATTGGATGTCAGGAAAAGTTTATTCACTGAAAGGGTTCTCAGGCACTGGAACAGGCTGCCTAGGGAGATGGTTGAGTCACAACCATCCCTGGAGGTGTTTAAAAGACGGGTAGATGGGGTGCTCAGAGAAATGATTAGCAGTGGACAGGTAAGGTTGGACTCGTTGATGTCAGAGGTCTTTTGAAACCAAACGATTCTATGATTCTAATCTGTGTGGAGGCAAAGATGATTTTGACAGTTGTCATCCTGTAAGTCTAGTTGTAATCTTTTGAAAAGCAATAGAACAAATATATGATAAAAGTAAATAAATAGATGTGAAATGAGAAGGCTCGCGAACAATATACAACATATATAAAGCAAAACATGATTATTTTAGAAGTGTAGTGGATTTAGCCACACACCTACCCTTCGTGTATGATATGTGCATGATTCCTGATATTAAATGTGTGGGCTCAGATCTTCAAAAGTGTAAAGAACAAATAATTCCAGAAGAGTTGATTATTGGAAGTTGCGTGGAATTCAGTCCGTAAGTACGCATGCATTGCAAGGTGCTTCTTTCATACAGTGTTTCATGCATCTCATTGGAATGTTTCAGGTTAAAGTAACTATAAGAAAATAAAAGCAGTAATGCATTAAGTTGTTGAAAGGAGGGTAGAATTATGTTTTACAATATGATCTTGTTTAACTAGTAGAAAGAGACAGATATATTGAATGTAAGAAAAAAGATGGGTACTTTCTTTGAAAAGCCACAATGGCAGAGATTGTCAGAGGAATTCCTTCAGTAGAAATGAGGAAAAAATTCCTTAGACAGTATGCTCTGCACAGATGTCCTTCATTATAGTACCTTTTTGCTTATCCTGGCCTGTCAGAACCTCCTAGTTATGTAGCAACATCTATCACTTGCATTATTCTGAGATGGCTGGAAAAAAACATGGACTGAAAGGAATGTGGTTTTGGTAGTCCTTTGCGTACTGTAAGCTGTCTGGTTCTTGGTCTGGATTCATAGGACAGTGAGTGCCTGTAGCAACATTTCAGAAATATGGAGAAATAAAAGCATTGTTACAGAAGTTTGAACAAGTGAATTACACTACTACACTCATTAAAGTTGCCAGTGGTGCACCAGGGAGAACAGAAACGTAATATCAAAGGAAACAAGGGGAGACTGCATGGCAGGCAAATAATAAAATTTAAAATTATGAACGGATACAGCTGGATAAAGTAACCCAAAACACAGATAATCAATGGGACTAAGGCTCTTGGAAAACAGTAATGCTGAAAAAGATTTAGGTGTGTTAAAACAAATTAGATATGAGCTTGTCATGCAGCAAGGCAGCAAAAAAGGCGGTAACAAGGAGGTAATTGTCCATCTCCTCGAAACTCTGCTAAGATTATATGTGAAATAATGTATTAAATTCTGGCCACTTTAGAGCAGTCAGCAAATTGGAAGGATTTCAGATGCAAGCAACAAATGATTAAAGACTTGTAGGAGCTGATTTGTGAGGGAAGACTGAAAGAGGAAAGGCTAAATATGGGCCAGTAATAACAAAGTGAACATATGCTAACTGTCCAAATAGATGTGGATGGTACAAGCTCTACCATGGAAGAGGAATAGTCGAGAGTGGTGGAAGAAGCAACTGTATAAGAAGAGTTTTAGGCTGAAAGGAAGAAAAGCAATGTTTCAGAGCAATTAGGGTTGTTTTTTTTTTTTTTTACTGTGTAGAATATTCGTGGGGGGAATGGGGAACCTCAATCTTTGAGATATTTTACTAGCCGAAATGAAATAACTGGGACCACACCAAAGGGCTGAGTGTGCCGTTTTGTTGCATACCTGCTTTAGGTACTTGGCAGAATCACACTGCCTTGGGAGAAGCATGAACACGAGCACAGGCCCTTGTTGGGTGCAGGATATTTTATTTTCTTTTGTTCTGGAGGATTGTTCTCTCCAGACAAGGTGTCTTCCAAATCGTCCTCAACACAGAGGATGCAGTTTTGACCAAATCGTGTGTGGCTTGTAAGCAGAGTTTCTTTCTCCACTTTCCTTTCAGCCACTCTAAGGAATGAGGTGAAGTGTGTCTTACCTGATATGATTCTCTGTAGGCTACCAGAGAACGCATGAGGGGATCTTACATCCCTTTCCCATCTGAAAACTGTGGTGAATCATAATATGAAAGCTGGGTAGCTGGGAACAGCCCTGGAGCCATTTGGCATTCCTTTTATTATATCACTGAATTCTGCTCAGATGGTCCTCTCCTGTTCTCTTCTGTTCTCTCAAGGACTTAGCACAGACAATGGGTTTGTTTCATAGAAGGAAAGCTGGTGATGAAACTGGTTTTGACACTTAACATAAGTTTTATAACACAATACCAGAGTTGTTGTATGTGGTTAGTAAGCTTGTATTTTTACAAAGATAATCGTTTTATACCACATGGTTTCCACACTATTAGAAGGATTTAATGTATGCTGAAGACTCTACCAAGCTGTTTTGAATAAGTAGTCTTATTTTTTGTTTAGCAAGGTCTTAAGGGTGATCTTTAGTCCCCCAGGGAAGAGATCATAAAAGTCTTAAAAGTGCTTTTGCAGAGTTTTATTTATTATTTTTAAGCATGAAGATTACTAGCATGAAGATAACAAGGTTGTTATAGTACAACATGTTCTTTGTTTTTGCAGGTTATGGTTAACATATTAGGAGTTCTCAAAATGCCAGTTTTGTTTGTTAAGTATTTTGAGAGCAAATAGATGTAATCCTGTATTACATTCTTAAAATAAGTTTTGCTGGAGAAAGAAGCAGTAGGAGAGATCTGGTCTGGGGATGGGTGTCAGGAATTATGTCACTAACCATGTTTATCGAATACAAAGTAGTCGTCCCTATTTTGCTGTATTTAATATCTTTTACAAGGATTTACAATTTACTTTTATATATGGGGGAAGACTTAATTGTAAGAAGTAGGACGAAGAAGTGGGCTAAAAATAAAGCTAAAATCTGCAGCACAAGAGAAAACAATTTTTTTAATACCTTGTTAGACATCCAATATAGAAAGGTTCTAAATTTTCACTCACAGCTTTTTTTCATATTTTTTTACTACAAACAGAGCCACAGTTTGCATATAATTCTTTGATTTGTACTAAATCAAGTAGAAATGGTGGGATAAGCAGTAAGAAATACTAAGCTTGTGCTGTATGTTTGGGGATGGGCTGGAATGCAGAATGGCAAGAGGAGAAGAAATGTTTGTCTTAAAGCATTGGTTATCAGATTGTGCTCTGTACTGTAGATAGTCTGATAATGGTCTGTTGAAGAAGTGCAGAGAGTCAACCCATTGCACCGAGCTAGTTCCAACTCTTTATTCTCAGGGACCTGTAATGAAATCAGTGGGAATTAAATGAAGATATATTATTGTGCATTTTCAAAAATCCCACTAGGCACCTCTTTATATCTTTAGATACTTTAAATCCTTGAAAAATCTGCTTCTGTGCTCTGTAAATCAGAGGATAAAGTTAGAAATCAATGTAAAATGGATTATAAGTTATTTCTTTTGTGTGAAGGCAACTGGACAGTTTCTTACAGCTCATCTCCAAACCTTGGAAACACTTGAAATTTTCTCATGTAGTTCTGGCAGCAGTCTGATTATTGTGGTAGTTGGAAAAAATCAAAGTACGTTTCAGTGTTACTGTCAGATATTGTGGGGTGGCACTTGATATATGAGAGAGTTCCCAATTTCCAGTTTCAGATGATTGGGCTGTAGTGCACCACAGAGTCATATAAGAGCTGAGTATTTATTGCATCAGTAAAAATGAAAATACAACCAATATGAGGCTTTTGTCCAACAATCTCTAGGCTTTTTATGTGAATTGTATAAAATGCCCTAAGCTGCAGGAAATATTTCTTATTGTTTCGGTTTTGCATGTGGAGGAAAAGAGTAGAAGAAAGGAAAAGTGTCTGATGCAGCAGAGTTCATAGAGCAGATGGTCTTCTTTTTGAGCTTCAAATAATTTTCAACCAGGTACATAGATGTCAAACACTGGAAATACCTGTTAGTCTTCTCACTGAAACCTCTGCCGGTGTATCTTCTGCTTCATCAAAAAGAGGTCATTAATTAGATACAGCACTTGACATCAAGTAAAAAAAAAACCAAAACACCTGAAGGACAAGAGATAGTAATGATTAACAAATAAATAAATAAATAAATAAATTTCCAGTACCAAGGGGAGTATTTATGTTTTAGAGGGAGAGCTAGATGTGATCAGGATTCTGTAAGTCTGATAATTGATAATACTTCCAAAATATGGATCAGAGTCCCAAACGCATAATTTCAACAAAGCCAAAACAATATTTGACTTGAATATATTTTGCTGGACTGCAGCATGATCATAGTAAAAGGAAAAAAAAATGTGCATATCTACTTATTGTGCTTAGTTCATCTAATTCAGGTAAAATTCTTACTTCTCTGCCTTGACGACCTCTTCAGCTGACTCTTCAGATTAATTCATCAACTTCTTCACTCTCCATTACATTTCAGTTCCTTGTTATCATTAAAACCACCATCAAGGAAAACAAATAAACAAAAACCTGTATGAGAATGGCTGTTTGCATGGATCTAATTGCAGAACCATAGCCTGTGGATGTACATCTTTCTAAGTTTGTTTATGTGACACCCTTCAATGTTGCTTTTTTCTCCCCCTTGGATTATGTGTTCTGTCAGGTCTTGCATCCTAGTGGTGTATTTATCCTCTTCCACCTCCTTTTCTCTCTATGCCCTTTATACAATCTCCCTTTTTCTCACTGTATCCTCCACTGTTTCTTTTCAATCTCCTTGGTATCATTCCACTATTGATGAACAACTTTGCTCCATGAAGGAAACATATAGACAAAAGACCTATTTAAATGTAAGACAGAAGCAATGAAATTCCAATGTGTGAAAAGAACAGTATCTACTGAGAAGCCTTATGGAATATGTATTTCATCTTCCTGAAGGTGCCAGGTTGACAGCCACCATAAACCATACGGGTTTATGGTAATATCTGCCCTACAGCTCCTATGACATAGAATGTAGAAGGAGACAGTTTTCCAAATCACTTAAGTGATTTGAAGACATGATTCCCATTGAAAGCTGATGGCACTTATGCTCCTAAAGTAAGTTAATTACATTAATTAAGCCAAAGATTGTAAATGGAAGGTTAAGAAAAAAATAAAAGATCATTCTTGCTTTATTAATATTGTGTGTGTGTTTTGTTTCTTTTAAATCTTAAAAAATACTGGAAATGTCAAGTTTGGTTTTTCTCATAATTGCTGGTGTACCTCCTGTGGGCATTGGGAGTGTTTTCATAGCGTTCAGATTTTCACTTGAAGTAGCTGTGCCGTTGAATCTTAAACATAGATATTAATTTCCTAAAAGTTTATTAGGTAAAATAAAGAAAAATAAATAGCAAACAGTACTAAACTGCTTAATAATAATTTGTCTTCAGAAGTGTGAAGTATTCTGTTTTCTGATTCTCTCTTATGTCATACTGTTACCAGCTTCCCGATGACTCTGGAGACAGTAAAATAGATAGGCCTACATGTCTAATGTAGAAAGTAGAGCAAAAAAAATTGCTTTCACGTCTTCTTTACACATTCTAAAAGAGCAAAGTATGGGCAAAACTCCAGCTTTGAAAACAGAACCTGTTAGTTTGCTTTTAGGATTACAGGCATCTTAAAATCAGACAATATCAGTGCTTGTTTTAAAGACACAAGTATTTTATTCCAGGTGTTTTTAGCTGCAAAGCCAAAAGCTTGATACTCATAATAGCTTTGTTTGGGGTTTTTTTGCTGCAGATGCAGCCACCTTGCATACCATATGGTGGTAATTAACAGTTTCAGACTTAGTTCTGAGTTTTCTTCTGTTCGATTATGGATTGGGTTGGGACAAAATTTTAATGTCACAGAAACAGAGTTTTCTGTCTAATTGGAGACAGGAATAATGTACATCTCTAGATGAGGAAGGAGAAGATGAGATCTATTTAGAGCACTTAGGTTGTACTTGGTGAGATTTCCAAAATAACTCTGTTTCTTTTCATTAAGCCTTTCACTGTCCTTCTGTAGAACTGAAATAGGCCTCGGTTGGACCCTGGAAGCAGAGAGAATTTGAAAGATACAGTTGGAACGAATAGTTTCTTTTAACAGCAAAATGTTTGCACTTTTTATGAGAGCAAGGGTAACGTTGTGTAATCTTTAAAAAAGATACTGCTCAGTGAGGATAAGTCCATTGTCCAGTGACATGACTTTTCCTGTCAATCACAAAGGTGACAAGGGGGCTAGATTAAGTAAAGCTTGCCCAAGATTAACAAAGGAAGATTATTGACCTCATCCTGAAAGGGCAGAAGCCTGTTTTATCATTAAACCTTGGAAGAGGTATTTCCTCCATAGGTGGAAAGCTCTTTGGCAATATAGAGGCATTTCTTGTAAATGAACAAGTCTTCCTGCGGATTCTAGCTGGGAACAGAACCAGAAGACGCAAAACGTGGGCCAGTCCTTTCTTTTGTTGTTGTTGTTGGAGGGGAAAGAAGGGCCTAGGGTGTTTGATTGAGTGGGATCTGTGTAGGTCCTTGTCTGCCTTTCCGAAGTGGGAATAGCAAGAAACAGCAGCATCAGGTGTTGGTGAGTACAAACCCAGCTCAGAGTTGGAAGAAATGTTGTGCCAGCAGACATTAGCAGAGCAATTCACAATGCAAATGAACAATAGAGCCCCATCCACGAAGCAGCTGCTAACTGCATAAAACTGTTACCAGGATTAACAGTGCCAGAGGCTGGAATGTAATCAAACTTGAACAGGTGAAATGGTTATGCAGCTGGGAGAGACTGTTCTCCGGTAAAACTGTGTCTTCTTTTCTACTGTTCTGGTGACTGAGAGGTAGGTCTTGTGTGTGGCTTGATGGACTTCATTTTAAAATATCAATAGTAGATATTTAGGTTCTTTAACACCACTCTTTACAGCGTTGTTGCTTTTATATCAGTTAACTGCAAAAAGTCATGTGAATATGTCCTTTCAAAAAAAAAAGAACCTGAGATTTCTCACTCGTTGGGAGGGAACTTCCTTCTCAGGGGATTAATTTTAAACTGTTGGTGACGTATCTTTCTTGCCATTAAAGATTTCTCTTAAGTGTTTTTGGGGGAGATAGTTAAACTCTCATGTGTGATATCAGAGGATTTTCCTTGCTGGAAGTTTTTTAGCTTTATACATCAATTTACATGAGTAGGTTTTATGTGGAAGTATCCTTTCTTTTTACATGGTAAAGGTAAAAATCCAGAACTATTGAAAGTTCTTTTTCACTTTCGCTGGTAATAGCATAAGAAAGACCAAAATAAAACAGAGGGACATAAAGTGAAAGCCAAGATAACAGTCGAGTATTTCAGGTTGTTGTTCTAAATGACAGAATAAAAAGATCACGGACAAGTGGGGAGGACAGATTCTCAAGCTGGTGTGCGAGAGGATACATGTTGAACTCTCATCAACGGCAGTAGCTGATGTGTGTGCTCATCTGCTGGTATGGAAAGGAGAGGATTCCTCTTAGATTGCAAATCACGCAATGAATGTGTGATTGCTACAGATCTTTTTGAATGAATAATTCACTGGTGTACTGTAATTTAGCCCACTGAGATGTGATTGCAGCTGTTCCCCTACTGTATATGTGTCCTGATTAAGTGGAGTGTATCTTAAACCCCACAAGTGTATAAATAGCCTGTGTATGTGATATGCAAACACTGCATACATGTACACCTAACAAGCAGTCTCAGGAAATGTTTTGTTTTGGGGATGATTCCTTAGATGTATATTTAATATACAATTTATCTTTTTTAAAGATCCATGTAGAACTCTTCCCTTTCCTTTTTTATCTAGCTATGAAGTCGTCTTCACTGTGGTACAATATAGATGCTTTTAGCCCACATTGTAGTAGCAGGCCATCTCTGTGTTATTTATGATTTTACTGTTCCAAGACCTTTACAATATAAGAAATTACTTCTTTTGTGCCTATTTTACAGGTGGGAATGCCAAAACAAAAGTGACTTTTTTCATGGTTACACAGAACATTTGAAAGAACTAGGAGTTGAGTATCCAGGGTCCTTTCATGATCCTTTACCCAGGAACTACTCTCTTGTCCTCTCCCCCTAACAATTCCTTTTCCCCAGAAAAAAAGGCAGGGAGATGTTAGTAGTTTTGAAAATACTTGTGGGTTCCATTTGAATGCCAAGTAATTTATAATTTTGAAAATCACCTTATATTACTTTGCATATCATTCAATCCTTGTGTTCTTAATGCTGCTTCTCTTATAACAAGTCTGATTTACACTCAGAATACATTTGTACATATAAATGTATTTACATTTACATGTAAATACATTTATATATTGCATATACCTTTGCATATACCCATAACATACATGGAAACAGCAATGATGATTCCTGAAGTTAAGGCAGTTGTTACAAGTCCTTTGTGTCTGTGACTGATGTGCAACATACACAGAAACACTCTGGAATAGAAACAAGAAACTAGTTCCTAGTAAAATTAGGAACGATACTGTTCCTATATGTAATTGATGGTAAACCGTAACTAAGGGTGGTATTTGGCTTATCTGTCTTCAAAGTGTGAATAAGAAAGCAGCTTTCAAGATATTTCCTCTTTCGGCCTTGTCTATAGGAAAAAAAATGCCACTTGGTGATAATGGGTTTGAATGTTAGATAAAATCTGAACTGATGCTGAAGTTAACTATTTTGCTCATCTAGATAAACCAGTTTATATATGGGGATGGGGGTGGAAGACATTCGGCTTCAACTCATTTTTTGAGTCCACTGTTAGCAACTAGTAATTTTCCAAGTGCAGAACAAAAATGTAGGGAGCTGCAAGGAAAAAAAAAAGGAGCATTTCTGTTGACTAGAGTCGGAAGATTTTTTTAGGGCTTGGTCAAAAGCTCATTGACGTCAGTAGAAAGTCTCTCATTAACATGACTGGGTTTGGCTTTTGGGGCATATGATGGCCCAGATTGTAATCTCGGTTAAATCCGATTCTGTTAGGGAATTTATTCACTAGTACAAGACATTCAAGCGGCTCACAACTGTTTGCACTAAAAGTTTTCTTATCCAAAGGTAATCTCTTTGCCAAAAAACATAGTAGTCTGTGAAAACAAATGCATTCTTTGCTTCATAACTTCCGTGGTGCTTTATTCAAATTTTTATTGAGATAATTTTTAGCAATTTATGTTCTGTTTATGAAAAGACAACTTTTTTTTTTTTTTTTCTGAAATATTGGGGCTTATTAAACCAGAGACAACAAAAACTACTCAGGGAAAAAAATGATAAAATTGTAACACAAGTAACTAAAAACAGCATATATGTCACTTTCATACAACTTAAAAATTATTAAGACTGTTTCAACCAAGTCTGTAACTCAGATCACAAGCTGGTCCAGTGACTTTTTTAGAAATAATATTCATTAAACACCTGGAATGCAAAAATGTAAGGGAACAGGATAATGAAAAAGGAAAAAAAAAAACAACTCTGGTGAATCTGATCAAAATAAAAACTGTTCATGTTTGCAGCATTATATTATACAGTCCGTGTACTCTGCAGAAAGCTTTGTTCGGAGACGTTGACCTAAGTTTTGCAAGATACAGATGGCATACGTTAGCAGAGGAAAAAAAAAAAGGTTTCAGAGATATGTGCAGAAGCGTAGGGTATAAAAGAGACATAAAAGGGGAAAGGAATATATGCAGACAACATTGCTTTATGTTGGAGGAGGCGTGGAGGAGAAGGCTCTCACATTAATGAAGGCAAGTTTGAAGATGCTGGAACCAGTTTTGGTTTCCATTAAAATTAATGAGTAGACCTCTGTGGACTCTCACGTGAGAAGGATTGTGTGTATGTCCTAGGAAGTCACAGAGTTTTTGCCATTGTGCTGCCAGTGAAAGTCATTAGGACCACCTTTGTGAAAGCTATTGTCTCTACAAGAAATGAAGGTATGAGATGGAAGAGGAGAATAGAAAGAGAATTAGAAAACAGAAAATGGATTACTTCATCCTTTATAGATGGGACAAATACTTGAACTGTGAGTTAAAATAAGTCATATAGTGAAGGGCATTTAATATTTGGTTACTATTTCATTTCTTACAACAACTAGCCAGACATCAAGGCATTAAGTACTTTATAAAGTTAGGAAATTAATGGTCCTTGTAAAAATTGAAGGTTTTTGGTTTTTTTTTAAAGAAAACCGTAAAAGAACAAACAATTAAAAGTAGTCAATACCATTGTTATTAAGAAACCTATGAGTAGAACACTTCTTCTCAATTAGGGAAAAACTGTATTTTATGTTTCTCTCTTGCAAGTTGATCTTTGTTCACTTCAGCCTGTAATCTTGGCTTATGCTTTATGGATAGGCTTTGTTCTGGGTGTTTTTGAAGCATTGCATGCCTTTTTAAAGGTTTCAACAGAAGAACAAACAGCAATGAACTCAAAGAACAAAGGATTGTTCTTTCTTTCCATCTTTATTTTTTTCCTGCTTTAAGAAAAGAAAGACATGTTTCATCTTGTTTTTATCCCCTTTCAGGAAGTTGATGGCAATAAAGTGATGTCTTCATTTGCCCCGCACAACTCATCTACCTCACCCTTGAAGGCAGAAGAAGGTGGGCGTCAGAGTGGAGAGTCATTGTCCAGCACAGCCCTGGGAACCCCTGAAAGGCGCAAAGGGAGCCTAGCGGATGTTGTAGACACCCTTAAGCAAAGAAAAATGGAAGAGCTCATCAAAAATGAGCCAGAAGGTAAGGCCTGGGAAACTGGCCAAAATTTTCCGTTTTGTTTTCTTTTCTCCAGATTCTTTGGATATGTATACTTTTTAATCTTCCCATTTTCTGCTCCATTTGCTTTTTCTCGCTAGCAAAATTGAAGAAAAAGAACTTGTAGTTCTTGTCTACATTAGAGATAAATTTCGGCGATATCCCATCGTAACTAAACATCTTTAGCTTTTCGCAAATGAGAGCCTTTGCCTGGCGTAATAGTCTTTTTGTCACAGTTGTAACAGACACAGCGACCTCCTCAACATGGGTACAGCAAACACTGTAATTTTAACAGCCTGGGAGGTCATTTACACCACCACACCCCC
>NW_010334776.1:79057-88418 GCF_000700745.2 Antrostomus carolinensis | reverse complement strand
CCCCCGCCTCCCCTATTTTTAGAGCAAAGAGCAGTGTTATCAGCAATGTCAGTGTTTTTGTGAAATTAATCTAGTAGGCATGTCATTATTTGAAAGGTAAAAAGTTAAATTTGGAATTCATGAAAGCTTTTGTCTGGAGCGCGTCCTGTCATGTCATCCTCTATTTATCTGCAGTGTAGGTATTATACAAACAGACACAGTACAGGCTTTCTCTGCATTATGTCTGGCCAGCAAGTTTCAACCTTGGCATATAGGTATCATCTCTGGAGAATCAGTTTCCTTTTGAGAATGTATGTCCAGTCGATGATAATGCCACTTGTGGGCTGAGACTAAGACTGAACATCACACCCCTAAGAAGCCACAGAACAACTTTCCTTTAAGTAAGGTTTTCAATTCCTGTCTATTTGGGGCAGAGTCAAACCCCTGACTGGAACACAAAGTTCTTGCTATATTCTCCGTAGGTATCCAGCGTGCGTGTTCACAGCTAGATTTCCAGAGGACTGCGAGCCAGTTGATGTTGTGTGAACATACTGAGCCTTATTCCATGATGCACAGTAATAAGACTTCATTTTCATTTACACCCGCCTATCCTGTTGTAGAAATCTATTTCAAATGTTTAAAAGCATGGCCCTCAGAACCCACCTCAGTGCTGGTACATGAACTGATAACACCTACAAGAAAATTTTAGGACAACCTGCATACTGGAATGAAAATACAGATGCAAGCACAACCACGCTGTCACATACATGAGCATGACAGGATTCTAAATTAATCTTCTCCTCTTGACTGGAGCGCTCAGTAAGGGTCTACTGGGAAACAAATTCTTTATCTAAGCATTTTTTTTGGAATATTACGTTTAATGATAGCATTTCATTTAGCATTTATGTTGACTTAATGGTCAGTGCCATGATGTACCTTGTGCCTTTGAATGGTAAAGATCTTTCCTGTGTATGGTATGGGGTGGGGGGGGAAGGAGACCAGACTTTTATGTAAGAGAGAGGAAAGAATGGGGCATTCTGGGCAATGTGTAAATGCTCCATTGAGTATGAGGTTCTACAAGATGCAGAGACTCCATTAAGGAAAGGCCACAGATAGACATGAGAATGGTTACAGAGCCTGTGCATTATCTCAGCTCTACTAAAATGAAAATATACAGTACAAACGAAAGATCTACAGCTTTGTGAAGAGATTGGGAGAGAAAGGAGGGGGAGCAACTGAATGTTGGGCTTTGCAAATGCATGCAACAGAAAATCTTTTCTTCCCTCCAGCCATTGTTCTATTGTCTTTCAAAGGCCATTAAAATGAACAGCAGGTTGTGATGAAAATTTCATTAAGCCCTAGTTAAATCATTATGAGGGTGCTATATTCATGTCTCTGCTTACTCCCCATCCAGGAAAAAATTAATAGGAAAGGGTTGGAGTTTTTTTTTCCCTTTCTCCTTAAAAGCAAACTAACAAAAGTTCAGAAGTTAGAAGAGAATGGGAAATGGGACATGAAACAAAAGGAGGCCAGAGAGGTGAGCTGGCTGGGAAGAAAATTAGACTTGCATAAGAGCATTGAAAGGTGGTGAGGGACAAATGCATCATTTTGACAAGTCTCCCTCCCCCTTCCCTTCAGCCAACATGATTGTTTTTAGAGTGGCTAATTAAAAGATATGTATTTCTGGGTGCAGATGGCAAGACTGTTCTTAGAGATCCTCCACAAATATTTTTTGAAGTACGTACTACTGCAAGCACAATGTCTTCTCTGTTTGAACTCCAGCAGAAAGCTTACTTATTGTCATGTCTTCTTCATGTAGTGCTAAAGTGAAGTTGTCAGTCATCCCTGATTGCTAGTCAGGTAATTAACATATTAATGAATTTCCCTATGAATAAGATAAGTTACAAGTGGGAATCTTTGGTAGTACATGTAGGTAACAATTCAACAATGCATGATCAGTGGTGTATTTCAGTAATGATTTTTAGTCTTGCTAGTTTGTGGAGCTTTGTAGGAGAAGAGCAAGAATCTTGATTAAGCCTTCCTGCATTATGTCAACAACAGTGCTGTAATACTTTATTTCTCTTTGGGAAGAAAGGGAAACGTTTGCACCAGTAGTGGAGGTTTAATTAAATCCATTTCCTGTGAATCTTTCGAAGACCAGATATGAGCCAGATTCCCATTTCTCTATGTACTCAAAACTTTATATATTATTTAACTTGTACAATGGGCTATGTTTGCTCTGTTTTTATTGTTTGAAATTGTCTTCTGAATTACTGTGGGAGATGTGCTTTTGAAGCATTCTTTCAAATAGCCTGTTTCTTCAAAACTGGGAAAAAGAGGAGGGGTGGGTAGACAACTTCAGGTCTCAATCCAAACTTCATATCAATGGGGGAAAGGCCCTTTCTTCTCTTAAAGAGGACAAGTGAGATATTCCAACGTATTGATAACAGGTCTGGCTGGTTTTAAGAAGCTTTATTGATATAACGTAAATGTTTTTTTTTATGTTTGTTAGAAAGTAAGAGTTAATATTTAGTAAATTTTGTCAGTGAATGACTTGGATATTTACAGTGTTGTGAAACATACATCCGGAGTGCACGGATGCCCACATGTATGTATGCTTGCTTATATGTAAGCACATACATGTACCCACACATGAGCTGACGTGGGAAGCATCACTGTTCATATAAATGGTTTCCATGCTGTTTTGTTGTATATACAACACCCTTTGGTTAGTGTCCCCTGTAGAAAACCATGTTACCTACTCATTCCTAAGAACTTCCCAAAAGCTTGTCACTTCCTTTTCCTCCTTGCACATATGTATGGTTTTGCTTTTCGTAAGGGTTTATACTTGGCTCTGAAGCCCCATGCTCTTCCCTGGCCCCCCTCAAACTTGCCATTTTACTCTTGCTGTGTGGAAGTATGTGACTGACCATGAGTCATGCTGACACGGAGAGACATGGAGCGTTTCAGTGAATCTAAAACTTGTGGAATTTTACTCATTGATAATACAGTGCTCTCTTCCCTTCTTTCAAATTCTGCAGAAAATCCTTGTATGCAGCTTTAGTATTAGACCCCCAAAGGCATAAACCTATTACTGAAGTCACACAATGTTATTTTACATGAAACATTCTGTCCTTTCTAACTTGAACTTCAGAAGAGGAGTCAGTCCTCTTTTATTCCTGGTATACAATAATGAAGATAATGGAGTGGGTTTGGAGAAGCCTTATATACTGTGACAAACCTCAAGCCCTTGCCCTGAGGGTCGTCTGCCGACCATGGGATTCCTTTTGCAGCTAAAATCATTAGGCGAATGAGATACAGGCATGTTTTTCTTCTGTTTTCTTAAGGCATCAGAGGATGGCAGAGGCTCTCTGTCTGTCTGTTCTCTTCATTTGTAGAAATGAAATTGAAATCTCTTTGAAGTCACTGAGCTTGACACAAGTTCATGAAAGCAAAGACCAAAGCAGCCACTTAGCTTTTTCTTGCACTATTAATGAGATTGGATTGCTGTATTTTAATTTATGGCCTGTGCTTGTGGAAAACTAAATCTCTGAAATCTATGTAGCCTTTCCTCTAAATGTATGGCTTGACTTCTGGGGGAAAAAAATAAATACACAAACAAGCAAATTCTCTCCTATTCTTAAAATAAGCCAGAGTACTCACTGGCTCTTTACATCTCATAACTTTTAATGAAGAATCAATCTTCTTTTTCCACTTTGGCAGTATATGTTTGTAACAGGTTATGTATGTGTTTATCTTCAAAACTTACACACTGTATCTTCTGAGGCCAGTTCTATGTTATTGTACAGAATTTGTAGGAATTCTGAATAAAAGGGATCATATGGACATCTGCCTGACCACAGAGACTGTGCATATGGGCATGTCCATGTGTGGGTACACTCATTCATCTGTATGGCTCATTCTTTATAATAAGGACCTCTGAAACTCAATTTGGTTTGGCTGTTTAAATGAATACTTTGAATTTGATATAAATGCACATACATACATACATATATATATATATAAAGTGCATGCATTAGATATATATATTTAGAAACAAATAGATATGAACACAGACACACAAGAATTGTGTACATATAGCATTTAATACTGTTCCTACTCCAGAATTTCAACTTACCAGTCCTTAGATCTTCTAGCAGGAACAATTAATCTCAAGTGTTTAGTAAGCAGGTAATATATATGTTTGCAAGGCTTTAAGAGGCAGTGTGAGTACTAGAACCTCATGTATTATATATAGTATGCTGCAATACTATAAGTAATTACTTTGTCAAAAAGAAAGGGATGAGAAAGGCCTCTCGGGCATGATTTTTGTCTTCTGAACATCCCCCAAAGGCTATTTATGTTTAATGTTTAAATTTACATTATAAATCACAACACCTGTTCTTGTGGTAATTTAAATGGCTGTTGTTTGAGCAGTTCGGTAGTCTATAAAAGTGAACCGTATTGAATTCAGGCTCTCTAGTTGAAATAAGATCTCAGAATATCACCTAATATTATCAAACTTTTAATCAACATATCTTGTAAAGAAATCAAGAGGTCTCCCTCTTTTTAAGCCATAAATTCCAAAGCAGACTATTAATGGGCACAAGAAGGGAGGCCTTTGAAATGCAGACTTTCGTTTTTAATCACATCTGATGAGATGGGAAGAAGTAAAGTGACCAGATTCAGGAAAAGCCTAAGGATACTCTAATTGGTTGAGGCTTGAATTTCTTTTATTTGGTTCTTCACTGTCCCTTTGACAAAGTGTGTGTTGAAGAGGCTTTGTAATGCTGTTCTGCTGAAGGACAAACAAGGTTACTTTGCACTTGAGTACTTTTAAGTTTTGTTCATACCTGCTGCTGTGGAAGGATGCTTCAAGTGCATTGTGGTTCCATGTTCATCTGTGCAGTCTGTCACCAGAAAATGTGTCTTTTCTTGTGGAGTAAACCAGCATCAAACTTCCATGCACTTCTTTCAAAGACCTTGCCATATGGAAGTGTACATTCATACACTGCTGATAAAAATAAAAAATAATTTTTAAAAAAGTAAAAGACTAACTTTATGAAATAGGCACTGTTAAATGCTGCAGTGGCTTTATTAACAGGTGCTTTAACTCTAGAACAGAGGTAGCCTAGTTTGAAGCCCTGCCAGCTATTACTTGCTCAAGGTGAAGTTTATTCATTTGTCACCTTCAGTTTTTAAGTGTTTTCCTTCCTAATAGTTTAGCCCGATAGTCACGGTTTATTTCAATGGATGTTTTCAAAATTCACTTAGATTCCCTTCCAAGTCTCTCTCGCTTACATCCTCAAAGGTTCCTAGCTTTTGGATTTTTCTCTTTTGATAAAAGCATCTGAGGTGCTGATACAGCATCATAAATATAGAAGAAAGCATTATGGTCAAGTGAGACTCAGGAAACTTGTGCTTTTGGAGAGAAGATGCCGTCTTTTCCCCCCTCCCTGTTTTAGAATTAAAGTCTTCTCTGATGGATCTCTATAATTAAAATTTCCTTCCAGGGTACATCAGTGTCTATAAATATCTGAAGTGTGGGGGCCAAATGGATGGGGCCAGGCTTTTTTCAGTAGTACCCAATGACAGGACAATTGGCGATGGGCAAAAACCGGAACATTGAAAGTTCCAGACAAACCTAAGGAAAAACTTCTTTACTGTGAGGGTGACGGAGCCCTGGGACAGGCTGCCCAGAGAGGTTGTGGAGTCTCCATCTCTGGAGATGTTCAAACCCACCTGGACGCTTTCCTGTGCAACCTGCCGTAGGGAACCTGCTTTGGCAGGGGTGTTGGACTAGATGGTCTCCTGAGGTCCCTTCCAACCCCCACCATTCTGTGACTCTGTGATTTCACTCCATAATACTGGATAAGCAGCAGCCAAAGCAAAATGCTTGATCTCTCATTTCCCATCTTCTACAGTGCAGCAATATCAGTGTTTCACCAAGACAGAAATAATTACTTGGGCTCCTGTCTGCCCCTAATTCCCCAGGTAACCAGACTTGTCAATAGCTGTGATTAATTTCAACAGGGTTTTTCAAAACTTGCTGCCCCTCTTGCCCTGGGATCATTTTGATGTGCCTGTTGCCCTCAGTGTATACCAGCTAGAAGGGTTTGCAGCCTGCCTTCATTTTTTTTTATTCTCTCTCTCTCTCTTTTTAAAAAAAAAAAAAAAAAAAAAATTCCCTGTCCCCCAACAAAGCCATTAGCTTTCTGAGCTTCATTTCAGTCCTTGGATCACTGCTGGAGAAACCTCTGACCCAGACTGGTAATATACAAATATACATGAGGGAGTGTGCCAGCTTTTTCTGTATGCTTATGTGCCACAGCTTTTGGGGATGCCATTTATTCAAGAGTGAAGAGCGAGCCACCTGTTTCTCAGGGCTCTTGTCCCTCATATTAAAGGTTCAAGCCCTTGCTGAATAGTAACATCTTAATCTGGGCAACATACACAACATTTAGCTGAAACCTATTTGTTGAGCTAGCGGGGTTTGTGGGATTTTTTTTCCCTCTCTCTTACCCCCGAGGCGCTTGTCACGACCGTGCATATTAAAATTAATCAGACCTCCCAGGCTTGTGTGACTGTGTGGTTTAACATGAAGAAGTGGTTATCAAGCATTTGCCCTAATTAAATAGGCCTGCTTGGTTTTGTTCTAGTGGATACTTGGTCTTTTTTTTTAATAAGAGCTGCTTGTGGAGGAGGCACGTCCAGCTCTAGAGTTAGTGGAGAGCTCACTTCAAAGTTTTCCCCACCACCTGCGCCCAGGATGCTGAGACCTGAAGGGCTCCCCACGTTCCTTCTTAACAGCACAATTTGCGGGAATTAAGTGGAGGGGGAAGGGGAAAATACGGCCAAATGAGCAGGAGCACGATCAGGGAAGGAGAGACGAGGAGCTGGGACGAGCATGTGGATTGGCTTTTCAAAGTTGATTAAGATGACCTATCATCCTGTCTGATTAGCTTTAGATCTCAGTGTGTGCCATGAGCTATTCACAAGGCTGTCTTGTGTCTTCTGTTTACCAAAAGCAAGGGAAAGCCTCTAGTATGGCAAAGAGCAACGTTTGCAGCAACTCCCCCTTGCTTATTTAGCTAATGAAGTAGCCTTGTAAAAACACTCTTAAGTTTGAAGCTGTTGGTTACTTTTTATTAGTTGTTTAACATTGATGTTTTTAAGGTGGTTTCTGCGTTGCCAGTTTTACACAATGGTGTACATCTCCTGCATTGTAAATAAGCCGTATTGGGAAGATAGAACTCCTTTCATCATCTTTTCTTCTCATACAGTCTCATTGCATTGTGGTTTCTGCATTGCCAGAGGAGAAAATATGCTATATGTGTGTGATTTCTATACTGTAATGTATAAATTCAAAAAGCGCTCAAAGCAGAGTAAAGGAGAGTTGAGGGGGGACACACCCTAAAAGCTGTTAAATAGTAATGGAGAACTGATACCATTTAGCAATTCAACAAGTTAATTTTAGCCAAAAATAGTAGAAAATTTGGAACGGTCAACATTTTTAGACAAAATGTTTCATTGGAAATGATATTTTTTTGTTTTTAGATGTTTAAGATGATTAATCTGAGAGAGAAATGAAAACATTTCAATTAGGATTAAATAAAACATTTTGGGTCAGGTGGAAACAGCTTTTCCCCTGACTTGGTTTGGCAGCTGAAATGAAAAATTCCAACTAGTCAAATGAAAAGGAGTTTCAAAACCTGGAGAGGTTTCGGGGGTGGTTTTGTATCTAATGGCCTGAGGAGGATAAATGAGCAATTGTTATGAAGACACTTAAATGTATTTGAATGTTACGCGCTGTGGTTTTGAGGGTAAACTGTAATATTTTAGTCAGAAAAGATTTCAAAATTCATTTCCTCCAAATGTGCAGATTTCTCTGTCTTCTGAAGCCTCAGTCAGAAAAGTTTTGCAGCACCTAGGGCATTTTATTTTGAAACAGATTTTGGAAGTTTATCATGTTTCATATGTTAGACACGCTTGGCATGGCTTCGCAGCAGAAACCTATGAGTTTATTCCAGAGGACCTAGAAATCTGCAATTGTTACACCCCCAGAATTTCATTTTGCTTTCTATTAAAATTCTTGCAATCCAGTATGCAGGCAAAAAGCAAAGCTTGCTTTATCTGTTTCTGTAACAGTTCAAATCACTGAAGTAAAACCCAGCAGGTAGGATGTTCCTCCATTGATTTAAAAATTCATTGCACATCCATGCACTAACTCGTTGCCATCTTTCTCTCCCTCTCAAAGTGTTATTATTCTTCCTATTTTATTTTTCATTTCAAACCTTGGCACAACCCAAATGTAAAGAACCATATTGACACTGCCAAGCATCTGTCTGGTGCTTGACAGCATCATAGAAACCCTTCCACTGCTTCATCTAGGTTGCTATTGGTTATTCAACAACACAATGCAAACGGTGCAGTGTGGGTGTATGCGAAATGGAAAGAAAGGTTGAGGTGGGGGGAAGGAGCCCTGTACAAGTAAATATGTCTTTCATCATATCTTTTGTTTGGTCTGTTTGCTGTGTGCTATTCAGTAGTCAATAGAAGTTGTTTGACGGTTCTGCAAAAGGGTAAGAAAGCTTTTCTTAAACTTTTATTCTCCTGCATTTGTCTCAGTCCAGAAAGTTTTCTGCTTTTGTTTTTCTTGCCTTGCTTTGTCGTCACCTGTCTGTTAGTGAAGAGTTTTTTGTCGTTGCTGTTTAGCTGATGTGACGTAAGCTGATAATTAGGAAACATTCCTTATTAAGCAGTAATCTTGTACAGGTGAAGTGGACATTTAGAGAGCTTATGAAAGGTTTACCTTGGCAGTCTTTGGGGCGATAGAGTTCTTTAAAGCTTGTGTTTTAATTTATTTATTTAGCCAGGGAATTGAAAGTGAAAAGTGAACGAAGAGAAAAATCAGTCTGTGCTTTCTGCTGAAGAATGCCCTGTTAGCACTTGTACAACTCGGTAAGGCTTTCTGAGATGTTTAGCCTTGATTTAATTCGTATTTAAGATCTCTCCTCCCAGCACATTAATATAATGTCAATGTAGAATGCGTTGCATGGTGTAATTACTGAAGAGAGCAGTAGTTGGGAAAACAGACGGTAATTGAACACATGGCTGTTTATTACAACAGGACAGTGCTCCTACGCTGGTATTTAGGGCATTAATAGGGAAGAATTGATTTGTTGTTTTAAGATGAATTCAATCACTGTTGCTTAGGCCTTTGTTTGCTCAGGCCGAGTTATGCTTTGTTTGTGTTATGTGCCCAAGAGGTTTACACACCACAGCGTGGCATTAGTCATGCAGAGGGCTTGGGAGCAGAGGGCCATTTAAATGAACAAAGGACATTTTTCTTTTTGGCTCTGTTTATCTTCCTCTCTAGTTT
>NW_010334776.1:78427-79028 GCF_000700745.2 Antrostomus carolinensis | reverse complement strand
TTCCCTCTTTCTCCCCCCTCCTTTTCCACCCCAAACATTTTTGATCAATGCAGAAGTCCTCCCGCTTTCTTCCTTCCCCCCTCCTCTTTATTCACCCTCCTGAAGACAAATGGAGCTCTGATTGACAGGTGGCAACATGGGGTTGCGGCACGTTGTAAATAGGAGTGGTGGCTCCCAAGTTTGGGGGGGGGGGGGGGGGGCAGTGGGGAGGGCATTCAGCTTGGGGGAAAACGATTAATTTCAAAGTGAACAGAGAGGGAATGAGATGTGCCACTGCACGTCTCAACTCGGGTGTTGTTGAAAGAGGGAACGGGAGCACCTTTGGTGGCTCCTGCTGGCGTTCTGGCTAGTCCCTGTGATTTAACAGGTCTTCTGCTCCCTTCTCCTTTTCACTGACCTGAGGCAGAGGGAGGAGGAGAACCATACAAATGAAGTTGAATTCCTGGTCTCCCCGTTCTGAATGGTCTGCTTTGTATTTTAGGCTCATTGTGCTTGAGAGGAAGCTTGTCATGGTTTATTTCTTGAGTATGGAAGAGTTAATAGATGCTTCAGAATGATGTGGGCCAAATTCTGCTCTCAGGTGTAAGCTCACAACTCCTGC
>NW_010334776.1:30132-78412 GCF_000700745.2 Antrostomus carolinensis | reverse complement strand
TGAATATGCAAGAGCTTTAAGAAGGCAACATTTGACCCAGTATAGGCTTTGTAAAGAACTCAACAAGGATTGTTTTTATATCCCTATACTGACAGGGATTACGCATGTTCCTAGAAAGCATTATTAAAAGAACTGAAAGGTAACAACAATAACAAAATCTGTGCAGTCATTAATTGTTAGAAAGTTATATTTCCTAGATGGTGAGATACTTACATCTAAGTAATATAGTGCATGATGAATTAGCACCTAGACTCGCCTTTTGGAGGTATAGAAAGTACTAGTTTATACAGCACAAGGAAGGAGAGCCACAGATGTGTGACATGGAGAGCCAGATTCTTCATGTCAGGGAGAAATCACAATTTAGCACACATGTTCATGCACTGCAACATGAAGGGGAGTATTTGAATCTCAGTTGTTCATGTGAGCCTTTCAGCCATAATTAATTAAATTTTTGAATCTCTGAATAAATAATGGAAGCACAGGAGATGACAGCTAGGAGAGGATCTGAAGTTCAGCAGTGTTTTTATCCATGCCTGAAGTCACAGGCAATTGGTTGTTTATGGGACATGCTACTTATAAATCTTTTCTAAATATCTAGGAAGTGGAGTTGCAAAGGCCCAGCCCTTATGCCTAAGGGGAAATTTCCTTCTCACCTTAAAAAAAACCCCCAAACAGTTATTGTGTTGCACTGACAATAAGCAGAATGATCAAGGTTAAAGATTTATACAGCCCCAAAGTTATAACTGGTGTCCAAGTGCTTTATCAGAAAGGAAAGTGTCTCTCCCAACTTGGAAGTGATTATCCAAGTGTCCTGTTTTTCCAGTACAGTTTGGAATGTTGCATTAGTTTTGTACTGTAGATTAGCCCAGACAATCTCAAGGTAAATAGTCTAGGGAAAAAGATCACATAGAAGAAGAAAGCCTCTCAGTTTTGTATGCATCCTTGATCTTTTTTTTTTTTGCTAAACCTTTTTTCTCCTTTTCTGTTTTGTCCACAACACATATCCCATTTCAGTAACTACGCGTCTTATCTCCCACAGAGTCAGGCACGGGGGGGGGAGGCAAAAAAGTCAACAACTAACCAGAAAAATGGTTTCAACTGTAGTCATTACTGTGTATTCACTCAGTCCTGTGAGATCACTGTCTTGTTGCAAAGCACATTAATGTATTTTTACAGGTATGTCTATAGACTAGACTTAAATAAAGAATTGTATTTCCAAATAGTTCCCTTTCCTTGTATGTGAAATTAATATATGAAGATGAAACTAGAGGATAGCAGGCTTTTGCTAATGATTTTCAGCTGCAACAATCCTGGTTTCCACACTGAGCTCATGTACAGCCTTAATCAGCAATGCAGTTTAACTAAATATGGGGACGTTTCACTGAAGATTATTTTATTTTAAGTCTTATTTTATGCATTTCCTCTTGCTGTGTCATCTAATTGAGTCACAGCTCCTGTGAAGCTTTGGGGTATGGGACACATATCTAGGCAAAACGCATTCTTCCTTTACAAGGTTGGCCGAGTCAATCCTGTCTGAGTTCAGAGGAATTAAGAAGCTGTCATTGGGAATCATTCTGTAACTAACCATAAAATTATAAGATGAATAATACACATGATGTAGGGGTTAAGGCTATAACCTGTTCTATTTTATTGCTGGACAGGTTACTGAATGTATGGAATGAATCCACAGTACCCAGTGGATGTTACACGGTATGCATGACCCAGTAATTTAAAGTAGTGGGGCCCACAGAAGACAAAAAGACAACATAATTAGAGGTATTTTCTTACATTGCCAGACTATAAAATTTTCCCAGTTTTTCTAATGTAGACTCTTGTTGTTGGTTTTGTCCTGGCCTTATACCTTAAATATAGCATGGAGCAAACTGCCATTAAAGTGCTGGAGAGAGAGAGTTCAGCTGCCCATTCCATTTCATCCTTGGTTTCTCACATGTCATTGCTTAACAATTGATTTGCTTATATTGAACATTATAAATGTTCATCAGAAATCAGACTAAATCTACCGACCACCACACTCCTGAGTATTTTCAGGAGCAAATGAGATGCAATGTATGGCCATTTTTTAACTCACCTGCTTCAGCTCTCTTAGTAGACAGGTTCCTGTAGATGTAAAGACAGGTGAAAAAGCAGCAAGAGAAGAGGAATGAAGACACCTTCTGCATTTGAACAAATAGGCAAATTAAATAGGGAGACAATTTTTGTAAGCTTTTCAGTATAACTCTTTAAGGGAGGTTAAAAGATGTGCTGTAGCATTCTTTGGACCTTCTCTTCTTCCTTAGGATGCACCTTTGCAATCTGATTAATCTTGGGATAGTGAAAATACTAGTGGGGATTTGTTTGTTTGATAAATTATTATTTTTATTTCCCTCCCCCTCCCCCCCAAATCTTGTTTCTACTAGAAGAGGGCATTGGGGTTGTTTAGGCAATCCCAGGTAGCTTTCTTTCCAGGCTGAATGCATTCCATAAAACTGTCAGTTCTTTAGCTTAATACTGGGTCTTAATGTATTAATTCAAAGCTTTCAGTGATCTAGGGCACAACATGTGCCAGGAGTAGGAACTAAAATTAGAGGCAGACTTTTGGCTGTGAGAGCTGCTTGAGGCTACTTGGGGTGAAAGAGGAGGGAAGAGGCCTGACGTCAGTCACATCCCAAGGACTGCAAGAGGTCCAAAGCATCGCCTCAGATACTGGTTTTCCTGCAACACACACTGCAATGAATGACCCTTCTTTTTTTGTCTCATCTCACTCACTGATACAGCACTCGGTAGTTCGTTTCTCACACCAACTCCTTGTTGAAAGTTCTTGGTATGCTGGGATTGTGATCCCAACTTCCCCCCCCCCAAAAAAAAAAGAGGAATGAAAACTTTAATAGTAGGTAATCTTTGATAACATGCACCTAAAAAAAGTAAAAACCTTGTGAAACAACGATGAAGGATTGAGTATCCTTCCAATGAAGGATTCCAAGTTTCCATTCATAGAACTTGATGATATAACGGTAAAAAAAAAGATTAGGCGAAATAGGGCAGAGTGACAGGGAAATTTTCTTCCTCCTTCACTTCAGTGAATATATTTTATTATGTAAAATTTTATGCTCTTGGCTGTATGCAAAAATAATTTCCCTGTATTTTTTTTTATATATCATAATTCTGTTAAGGACTATGAATAAGGAATAATTAGGCATTATTATTTGGTTATGTAGATTGTCTTGTGATCCCTCCTTGTTTACTTCATTTAAACTGTCGATACTGTTATTGCCATGTAGAAATAATGACTGTGTTACCTCATGAATATGAAATTACAGGGACCTTCTTTTAAATTACTTTAACACTTGTTCCTCCTCTATGATCATTTCAGGCCATCTGAAACATATTCTTTCTTCATGAAAAGATAAATATTCAGAAACACAAGTTCATAGACATTTAGTCTTTACTAGAAGATCTTCAGTCTTTACCTTATCCTGGCTTGTCTCTTTATAATAAAGTCATAATACTGCACTTTGGCACTGTTGTAGGATTCAGATAAACATAAGAGAAGGTCCTGACCTAAATAAAATATGTAGAAGCCATTCTGAAATAAGGGAATTTTGCCTTATATTCAAACATAGAAAGATTTGTAAGTTTTTATTGTTAGGGAAAAAAACCCTTCTCTGAAATCTGTACTGTGAATCTAAACTCTGATATTTTGCTCCTCTTCATGTGCAGCGCTTTCTTTGATAACTGTTGGAGTTCTGATCTCACAGGGAGAGGAGAATATTGGAGTTGAGATTTCTTGAACAGAGCTTAGGGGATAATATTGTGTTTAGTTTGTTTCACTGAGATGCAAGCTAATCAGAGAATAATTAACAGTCAAAATGCCAAGGTCCTTATTCATGTAGAGGGTCTGGTATTGAAGTCCTCAATAAAGTAACACTCACATTGAATTCAATGAGACTTTAAACTGAACAAATGCTTCAGGATTTGTCCTCAGCTATTTTCTCCCTGTCAGTTTTTAATGAGCATCCCATAAAAGTGTTTAGCAATTGTACTGACTTTGATTTTTCAAGGTTTGGGAGAAAATTGCTTTCTCAGGTTGTGAAAAAATGTTGAAATAAAAAAAAGCACATTTTTCCATCATAATGTCTAACATACTGTAAGCAGATTCAAAGACTATCTCACCTCATGCTTGCTGGTAGGCAGTACGCTAAGGACATTATAGAGAGTATTGTATAGAAGTTGCCAGGAGGAAGAATTACAGCTGATAGATAAAGGTGTTTTAGACCTCAAATTAAGTTTTTAGGATTGAGATAAAATTTAGATAGAGAGGTAGCTATAGATGCCAGTACTTTGTTTGTTTTATAAATGTGAAAGGAAAAAAAATGCCACTGCTAAGATCACCATCCAGAGCCTGGTGTTTAAATGCCATGATTTTGTGTCAGAAGCAGCAGCTAGGGTATCTGGATTCATCCTTTGCCTTGCTTTCCTCGGTTGTCACTGAGAGCTCCCAGGCTGAGACAGATGGCTGCTGGTTTAGTTGTGTGCGTGGGAGACAGGAACTTCCACATGTGATTTTTTACCATTTGGTAGTAATTAGTTTGTTGTATAAATTAACATTAACTGAACCATTCTTCAGGCATTGTTTGTAATTATCTTCTTTGAGCCTCTGAGTTGTGTAAAGAAATAAAAAGCGGGGAAGAAACCGCTTCTTATTTTGTACAGGGAAAGGACTCTATCATTAAGCAGAACAGAGCAGCAATTATCATCGTGTGCCCAGTAGATTGAAAACTTCAGAAAAAAAACACTTTAAAAAGCAAGATTTTTTTTTTCTGTAAATATTAATGGAAATTAATGATTTAGAAGTGCAGCTAGATCTTACAGAATTTGTAAGAATGAAGTATGAATACAAGCAATGGTGATCGTGCCTTCCTGACGTCACCATCGTTATTACTGCTGCTACAAGTACCACTGCTGCTACTTTATTTGATGTGTGTTCATAAGGAGTAGAGGGTTTATTTATTTTTTAAAATATATGTTCTCTCATTTTTACTCCATTTTCCCCCCCTCTATCTTTGAAATACTTCCTGATCTTTTTTTGTGGTAGACAGTAAGGACCTTGTGTCTGCCTATCAGGCAATGAACTATCATTAGGGCTGGTTTTCTCCAGGGATTTCTGTCACTTCCAGCAACCAGCCAAATTGGAATTGTCAGGAGAACAGCCTCTCGCATGTTCTTTGGCACTTCTGTTTCCAGACTTGGCCAGAATCCAGACATGCAGAGGTTCATGAACGTGAAAAATAACAAGGAAAATGCCCTCTGGTATTAGCCCAATATTTTAGTAACGTATTGGGAATCTCCTAGGTTCATTTGCTGGAAAAGTTAAATGCTTCAGCGAGTAAGAAAGTTTTGTATTTTATCAGAGTGAAGTTCTTCCCTTTCCTACCCAGGAGTAGGTGGAAACTGGTGTTGGTGTCTGTCTTTTAGGATAGCTCTCTTGCCCTGGATACAAAGCTGGCAAGATGGGCAACACGGCACTGTGCAGTAAATCCTCTCGCGTATAGGCTGGGTTGCAGTAGTAAAACTCAGGTGCAGTCCATCACAAGGTACTCCACAGCTTCATTAAAATTAATTTAGCATCCGAAGTGTACCCTCTAGAGAAAAGTTTGCGTGACTTTAAAGTGTCTTGGCATTTTCTTGTAAAACAAAACAAAGACAATTTTAGACCCAAACTTCAGCTTGTCTAAGTAAATGCTGATTGTGCTTCTACGTGAATTCGTTGCATACAGGGCCCACACCTGGACAATAAATGCTGGAAGAGAACTAGAGATTCTGAAATGAGTAAATATAGATGCAGCTTAGTTAAGAATTGTTCTGTTTTTCTTGGCATGGTGAATTAGCCTATATGAAGCTCCATGCTGTTTGGGGAAGAGGAAGGTGGGAGGGAGTGTGTGGGAGCTTTAGTGGCTGGAAATGCAAAGAGAATACGAGCTGAGTATGCTGGAACGTGCGACGAAGAGAAAGCTACCATGGATGGTTTTCTTTCTCTTTTTCTTTCTGACAAGGGTTAATGCTGTAACTGAGAATATTAGTGAATCTCCAGCTTTTGATATCAATGAATCAAACATTTTCTGAACCATTCTATTGAACATTTTTTTTCCTTTTTTTTCCACTACAAAAACTGAAGGTGCCAACCATGCTTTGATATTGATGTGACAGCACGGTGGATAAGCTTACGGTTAGCTGAAGTGAGCACGTGAGCTTTTCAGTTCACCTTCGTCCTTCTGAAGGGTTGTGGAACAAGAAGGAAGAGCTGAACACAGCCTTTTGTTGTACAAAGTATACAGCTGCAGCATCATTGTACCAGCTGGAGGGCTATTTTTTTCATCCCTGGAGGAATACAAGGAGGAAAGATTGGTCCTGTGGCTAAAAGCAAAGAGCAGAGAATCAGAAAATAAAGTGTCTTCTGGTTTTTGTTTTGTGGGGGGTTTTTGGACAGATTTTACAAATTAAGTTCATTCTCTGTGTCCAAGTTCTGCATTTTTAAAGCATGGTTGATAG
This sequence comes from Antrostomus carolinensis, assembly GCF_000700745.2. Classification (NCBI taxonomy): domain Eukaryota; kingdom Metazoa; phylum Chordata; class Aves; order Caprimulgiformes; family Caprimulgidae; genus Antrostomus; species Antrostomus carolinensis. Next base: position 71,866 of record NW_010334776.1, on the reverse strand, counting down.
TAGTAACTATTTCACAATGGTGAAATTTAATTACTGCTTGGGAGATGCAGCCTGACAGTGATCCTACTTAGAAGAAAGGACTAGACATAGGTCTGAGGAGACAAACTGGCCAGAAATACGTGTGTCTTACAAATCAGCCCCATTTTTCTGCCTAACCAGAAATGAGACTGCAGGTGAGTTTGGAACCCTTTGGCCTGAATTCAGTAGCTTCCTCACAGGCAGAGCTCGCTTTCGCCTCAGTGGGATTTCTGCAAGTGGAGCAGCTGCAGAGTTGAGTCTGTAGAGTTGTTGTGCAATATCAAGCTGGCACTGTAGCTTTGTGCGGTAGTTCTACTACTAGGAAAAGATTTGGTTTCCATACCTCCTCCTAGATTCTTCTTTCCTGGACCAGATAGTTCTCCTTTTTGAATCTCTTGGTGCTCTTATCTGGAGCAGAGGCTGTGCTGGGACATCAAGCTGTGGTCCTCCTGGCTCGCAGTCCTCGTGGTGCAGGATGCTGTGCACACGTGCTGGAGTTAAAGGATCATAACCATAGAGGCAAACATAAAATCATCCCCTCTTTGCCTGCTACGTAAAAAATTACTTGCAGTTTCACATGCGTTTTCTCACATGCCTTGTAGAATTTATTTAATTATTTTATGGACACGCGAGTTACAAGCTTTGGCATGGCAAGAAGGTGAGGAATTTTTTGTTTTGTGTTTAGTTTGGGGAAGAGGCGGGTGGGAGGGAGCGTGTGGGAGCTTTAGTGTCTCGGAGCTCAAAGAGAATGCATTAATTAACCCAGGAGGATTGCTGGGATGCGGGAGTGAGAAACTGCAGCTTTAAAATCCGGTGATCTTTATCCATTGTTGGGTTTGGGTCAAAGACCTTGGATAAGAGAAGGGGGAAGAAGGGTGAACAGGAGGGTGGGCACAATGGGAACCAGATGTTTCAAGCTGACGGGGGTTGGCCTCTCGGTTATTGTGTGACAAGCCACCCATCTCCCCCGCACACCCAGCCTTCCTTCAAAAGTATGTCATTCTTTTCTGAAGTCGTCCTGTCCTCTGCAGAGGAAGGGAGGGAGAGAAAAAGGGAAGAGGAGGCACACTCGTGCACGCACACGCGCGCATACAGACGTACATATAGACATGCAGACACACGTGCTCACACAGACAGCCCTGGCTCTGCTTTTTTTCCTTTGGCCTACCTTGTCGAATGGCCCTGGAAGACTAAACAGGTGTTATCTACTTTTGATTTCAGTGCATTTAAATTAATCCTGTCAGCTCAGCTGTTAAAACAACTGTCATCTCCAGCTGTTAGTAATTTTCGACTGGGCACTTTTACAGGTTGCCAAGTTCTGAGCCTGCATTGTGAATCTCTCTCTCTCCCTTTCTCTCAAAGCGCTATAGTAACAATTTGTTTTTTTTTTTTTTTTTTTAAAGGGGACTTATTGCATTGCACTGGTTTTATATCAAACCCTGTTTATTATATATTGAAATAACAATATCACAAAACCCAACATCATCATGCCAGACTTTGGAATAAAGAACTAAACCATGTGTGGAGTGCAGTGCATATCAATCTTCTGTGGGTTTGTCGCAGCCTCTCTGTGCATTTTAAATTTGAATGAGAGATGAATCAACCTGAGGGTTTGGGAGGGAGGAGGAGGGGGGCTCTAAATTTTTATTTCCAAAAATAAAGCCTCCTTTGTAGAAGCACTGGTCTCTCCTTTCCCTTTTGCCTCAGTGTACATTTAATTTTCCTAACGAGCGTTAACAGGAAGTACCTTGTAATGAAAATATTTAAAATACCTTTCAATTGTTAGATTAATGACATACATGTGGTAGCCTTAAGAATTGTTGGGGGGGGGGAAATGATAAATTGAATGCATGTTATTGATTTCAGTAGACACTCTCTAATGTGACTTATTCCTATGTGGTCAGGATCTATAGTCCATTACCAGTGCTTCAGAGTGAGATAGCACTTGTGGATTACACAGATCGGAATCCTGACAAGGAAAGCTTTCTGTGCCTTTAAGGTTTCCACTCATTACAGTTGTCTGGCCACATTTTCAACTGATAGAGAACTGAGGCTGCTCCCTTGACTTATGTTGCAAGCCATCCTTAAAACACTGGAAAGGATTATTCGGGCATTCTTTTGCACGTTCCTAGGAAAAGGATGTGCTTAAAAAGTGGCTGTAGGTAATCTTTTTCTCAGCAGACCACAGACAATTTCTTGTGTCAGGTAGCCAAATAAAAGGGATCCTTCAAAAAAAAAAATCATGCTTTGTATTGTCTGTCTCCTACAAAAATAAGGGCACTGTTTCTATATCTTGTAGTAAAATAAAGACTTTGTATTTGAAACCTAATTTCTTAAGATTTTAATTATCTTTTAGTTTTGAATTTCTTCAAGAAAATTCTGTTGAAATAGGAAATACTCCCCAAATAATACCAGTATAATTCTTTTCCTTTCATTCTTCCGTCTTATGCTTGGATGAAGAGTTTTATTATTTAAGAAAAGAAAAGAAGCCAAAAACTTTAGTAATTATATGAAAGAAAAAAAAAAAAAGAAATGTCAGATGCTGAAGTACTGTGTAATTCAGCAGGGCAAGTGCTGATCTCATTTCCACCTCTAAAATGTATCTCTGCTTTTTGGCATGTTCAGCCTATAATACAGAATTGCAGCTATCTGAGTAGCATCTTAAATTCCAGGACAGAAGGTTTTGAAGGCTCTCACATTAATGTCTTCCTTAGAGCAGTTTTGAATTCTTTATGAAATAAGTGTTCATATGCTTCAGTCTTCGGGTGAGCCATCATTATTACCTTTCTTCTCAAACAGTGCTACCATTTAAGTGGGAGATGAAGCAACTTCCTGAAATTTACCATCCCTTATTTTTCAGGTAAATGTGGAATGATTACTGAAGGTCCCATTTAGTATTAAAATCTAGCATACTAGTTAGGAAGTATGCATCTGTGCACAGGAGGCTGTGGATATGTAGGACCAAATTACATACCTACTTACATAGGCACAACTACTATTGCTACTAGCAGGAGCTGTGGTTGCTGATCTTGAATTCTACTATCTCTCTCATACTGCATGGATAAAAATACTGCAGCTACAGTGGGATACCAGACACATTTTAGTAGAGAGTTTGACACAATTTCTATAATGTAGAATTTAATTAATAATATATTAATATAAAATTCTGATTTCACAGAAGCTGCTACTAGATGGGAATGTTGTTAGATCAGAGGAATTACTTCCTATAAAATACTGCTTTTGTGAAAAACAAACTGTAGTGATTGAAAATTCAAAGAAAGAAAAAATAGACTATGATGGAAACCTTTTTCTTCCCCAAATCCAAGCATTTTATTTTAGGAGATTAAAGAGTCTAGACTCTTGATGTAGTTTCATTTGCTCATTTATAGTGTATGTGATACTTCATTGTTTAAACCTGCATCAAACTCTGCTGGAAGAGTCATTGTCAAATGTTCTTGCTTACAAGGATTTCTCAACAGAGGTTTAGACTCTGCTTTGCAAGATGTACCTAGTTGTTTGAAAAACAACTGAATTTAGACATACTTATGGTTCCTGAGGTGGATTACTGCTTCTTACTCATTCCATCTCCACATCTCATCTCCACCACCTTTCGCACCAGAACTGACGCTTGTCTCATGGCTTCAATCAACAAGCTGTCACCATCTCCTTGGTGCTAAATACTGTTAAAGGTATGGCATTCCTTAAAATTAGATGGTGGTTAACTTAATGGTGCAAAGGCTAATTTACACATATTTTTCTCATTGTCTTTTCTCTTTGCAAGTTTCTTTCCTTGCAGACACGTAGCTTGAATTGCCTTTGGCATGACAGCATTGTAAAAGACAGGTAATTCCAGTGACATCACTGAAATTATCTATGTGCAAAATCGAAGTAAGTGAGACGGAATCAGAGCCCAGTGTCTTCAGCATACAAAATGTGTGTCTACTTTGCTTACTCAAATTAAAAAGTACTTCCAAACCTTTGAGGATTTTGTGCAACTTGAAAGATTCCATTAATCTTATCTGTATGTAGTAAAACCTTGTCAATTCACACTAATGATTCTGGGAGTTAACAGGTAAGCACATTTTTCAGCTGATTCCAGTTGGGGAGGGACTGAAGCTAAACTCTTGACCCTGCACAGCTAAATTTAGGGGAATTCAAAAGCTGAATTTTGCAACTCAAGTCAATATTTAAATTTCTTTGACTTTGCATGTAGTAGATTTGGCCAACCAATTTATGTTTGACAATCCAAAGGTGTAAGAGATATCTACATATGCTATTATCTCTCTGAAGATAGACAGAGCACACATACGAAGGGTGGGGGCTGTGGAATGCTCTAGCCTGGCTGAGGCACACAAATATTCATGCTGCTGAATTCATAAAACCTGTCCCCATCCTCAGGGACCAAGGAGGCCCTTTAGTGGCCGAGAACTTAAGGGACCTGTGCTACTTATACAACTGTTTGTCCATCCATTTGTTCTTTTTTTGTGTGACTAGAGTAAGTAGAAGAAGATTTAACTGAAGTCTGTTTTTTGAGAGAAGAAGAAAGATTGTTGCATTGCTGTTTTTTCACTATGGACAGAAAACGATGTATAACATGAGGAAAAACAGGCTTTGGGTTTTTATTCCTCTTTTCTTGCAGTTCTCATCTTTCGACTCCATATCCTGTTTTCCCTTTCTTCTTACTTTCTTTTCCACTTTCCACTTGTATTCTTGCAAGAGCTCATTAACATCCATTAACTAGATTTGACGAGCATGAACAAGCATCTCCAAGGCAAGCAAGAAAAGCGACAGTAATAGCAAAAATAATAGTGAAAATTTGGTATCAACAGGACATGACGATGTAAAGTGCGCTGCAGTGTCAGTATAGTGCAGAATATTGCTAGGCTCTTAATTAAGCAGTGATTTCTGTTAGATGAGATATTAAATGCAATTCTTGACCGTTCTTACGGATCTCTAACCCCAATATACAGTATGGGGTATATACTATGCTGCTGAAGTTACTATATTTATAAAACTAAAAGTGCAAATTTAAAATTATCAGTATATTGCTATGACCTGCTGTGTGGTTGTTCTTACTTTGGTGGAAGAGTGACATTTTCGGTTTAGTTTGTTGTCTAGGAAGGACTATAAGCTCAGCTAAAAAAAATATTCATTTGCATTCAAAGCTGTAATGGTAAATTTATTGCTTAAATTGATATAACTTCCCCAAGTAAACAAGAAAAAAATTCTGTGTCCTGCTAACTATCTTTGATAGCTGTACCTCAAAGTGAGCGCATTCAAATAGCTGCATCTGTTTGTGGTGGTACCAACATGAGAAAAGAGGTGTTTTTTTGCTTTCCATAATAAAGTGGTTGTTTTGGTACCTTTGAACAAAACTTCCTTTATCCACCGTTGATGGGTGTCCTGGATGATACCCTTAAGTATTTCTCTCCTCTCCAGGTGGACTGCTTGTCAGTGGTCATGTGTCTAGATTTTTCTGATTCCATCTAGGTCATGGAAGATGACATTTTTCAGCACTTTCAGAAAAACACAGGAGATAAGCACGTTTATGTGGCATTGGGGGGCTGTCATGAACAAAGTCAACAGAGCTAAGATTAGGACTTGCATTTTTCTGTGTGTGTACACATGTACGTGTGTTTATGTTCCTGTGAGAAGCAAATGTAAACGGACGCCTGTTTCTACTTTTCTGTGGAGGACAGGAAAGACAAAGCCCAACATTTACACTGTTTTTAAAAACCTGATATGTTATAAACTGATTGAGACAGAGACCGTACTTACTTTGCGTTTTCTTTACCAGTAACTATACTGCTAGGATCATTGAGAAATAGCTCACCTTACATAATGTGCAGTAGTAATATTTCTTTGTGATTTCCTTCAGAATTTTGCTTTAGAATTTTCAAAATCTTAACCGTTTTTGACCAGTCGATGCAACAAAGGAGTGGATTTTTACCTTGGATATTATCTTTTTAAGTGGATTTTATTTTCAAGTTGTGAAGAAGCCACAAAATATATAATTGTAAGTGAATCTTCTCCCACCACATTTCTGTCCACCTTTTTCCGCAGTCAAAAACTCTGGACTTATCCATAGGATACTATTCAGTAGCAGAAATGCCTGTAAGTACTTCACCTCAAGTTAAAACAATTAGAAGAGACACTTTCGTGCTAAGCTAGGAGAGCAAGTGCAGATTTTTCCCTCTTGAGTAAAACCACTGTAAAACAAGTATAATTATTGCGTTTTTCTGCAGAGTATGGTCATGAGCAAGTGATCATGAGGTAAACTAAAGATAAGAATTTGCGACTTGTCAACTACTTCTAGTTATTCCTTGTGTGATTTGTCTTTACCTGTTGCAGACTGATGTAGCATTGTTGTCTTTCACTGATCATAAGTTAGCATGTCTCCTGTGGAATAAGAGTGGGTGTACAAACAGTTACTGGTGAGTGGCCAAGCGTTCTGCAAGCTCATACTACAATCTATCTTACAAGAAGATGTTCAGATGTTTTTAATTTGGACAAGGTCCCTGGTGGCTTTAGGGATATTTCCTTTTGGAGTTGCTGTGTCGTACTAATACAAGTTGTTATGCTAGCAAGTCATACGAACCTTTTAGAATTAATGCTGCTACTCTTTAATGCAAACTATTCAGTTCATTTTCTTTTTTTCCTGCTAGAGAACCAGTTGATTAGTTTAGTTCTCTTGTATAAATTATTTCCTTTCATTGGTACTTTTTACAGTTGTCAAATCGTTGTTTTGAAAGGTGTATGTTGAACATTCTGAGAGCATTTTGATGTTTTTAAAACTATAGGGAGGGTGGCTTCTAGGCAGTGGAAGGAAAACTCGTGTGAACAAGAAAATTCATTTGCAACTGTGAAATACGGGAAATATAAACAGTAAGATGTAGGAATTTTACTTTGATTGTATTCCCATAACTGTACACCAGTTTGCAAACTATCCAGTCAGAACCCCCTCCCCACTTTTTTCAACTTAGCTGAAAGAAATCTAATGGTAAATAAAAACCAGTTAATTTCAAGCCTTTTTCTACACCTAAGTTCCTTCCTGTAAGAACTGGCCCTGCCCTGTACTTTCTCACTGTTTCCATACTTGCATTATATTGACTCAAAGTATTGCTAATGGCTTCTGTGGTTCAGAAGAAGCCATTTAACCCTTTCTCTGAAGCATACAAATCTGTATTACAAGATAAACGTACTTCCTGGAAAAATTCTGACTTGCTGTTTTTCTTCCATATTTTAAGAAGGATATTTCTACTGCTAGTTGTCTAACTTAGGTGGGCTAATTGAAGCTCTGACAACATCTACCCTACTTCATCAGCTCCATGGGAAACTTAACCCTTAACCACCCACCTTGAAATGCCTTGAAACCAACTTAGGTGCACAAGGGAGTCTAAAGTAAATAGCCTAAACACACTTCTCCCCATCCAGCCAACTATTATGTATTATAATTGTAATTCTAAACTTTAAATTTGCCCTGCATATACATGGCAAATGCAGATTGTATCAGGCAGACTAGATAATCTTGGCCAAGAGAAAATGAAAGATCTTGAAGCATTTTCAGAGTCAGTGTAATGCATTGTGCCATGACATTTCATTGTGATGTGATGAGACAATATTATGATGCAGGCAGTTTGACTTTTTGAGTTTTGCCTGCAAGGCAAACTCAACACAGTACAACTTCCCCTCCCACGTATCTAACAGCACTTGCAGGAAATAAAATAATAGTTGACAATCCAGAAGTTTTCTTTCTTTTCAGTGTGTGTGTGAACATGAACGAGAAAATTTTTGAATTCTCAAGTATTATTTTCTATCAAGCAGTCTCAACAGTCCCTCAAATGTTAACTTCACGTCACAATCTCCATGGAAAGGTAGGGTTCAGAAAGAAGAATGCCTCAGAAATTTCCTGAAATAAAAATTGTCTTTTATTTTCTGTGATAGGTGATTTCACCTAATTTGGTGACTATTGATAGGGTTAAAAGAACCAAAAAAGATTAAATAGACCTGTCCTTGAGTTACTGGAGGGCGTAGGAAGTTGGTTGCATTGACTTTCGTTGGTTCCTTTCTTTTTTTTTTAGGAGAACAGTGGGTACTTTGGGAGAGGGGGTCTTTGTTTTGGTTTGGGGTTTTTTATATTTTTTTTTATAGAGTCATTGGTAACAAAGAAACGGATGTAGACTGACTGTATCACATTGAATGATGGCATCATGCTGGCTCATGGCACTAAGAGAAGTAACCATGTTAAATAAAACCTTAACAATCCAGCCTATTTGGCACACTTGTTGCCAAAATCAGCAGAAAAGGGGAAGAAGAAAATGAGCTAGAGATATTGTGTTGTGTCTTCCCCTTGGCTGCCTGAAATTACACTGGTGTTAGATTAGTTCTTCTGGGTAAATATACTTTTAATTCTTTGACGCTTTCAGAAATTCAGCAAACCCAAATATATTAACTGTGGTCTTACTTAGTGATTGTTTAAACCTACTGAAGTCAATGGAAGTCAGTGAACTTTGGATCACAAGCCCAGAATATCTCCTGCCGAAGCTCCCTTGTGTTGCATGAAGGGCTTCAATATTGTTTAAACTGATTAAACTCTTACCCCTCTTTAAAAGTGTCTTCTCTGTGTCAGTGGTAGAGCCTTCAGCCAGTGCATAGCTCGTGGAGTGATTCTATTATAGCTATGTATAGTCTGCTGTCAGGAAGCTCTTGTTTGGTGAGGTGGGCAGATTTGAGGGTCAATGCTAAGACATAATTCCCAATCACAGAAATAATACTATGCATAAATTTTCAAACCTGACCAATTCCAGACAGTAGGGTTCTGAGGCAATTTCTGGACAGCTGCACTTTGGAAAAATGTGTAAATGCAAATAATGTTCTAGGCAAGACCTTGAGCAAGAAAGCTTTGAATGGAATGGTAGTGTGTAATTTTAGTTGTAAACAATGTGGGCTAATTTTGCCTTGGCAGGATTTGGCCAAGAAGAGTTGTATTTAAAAGGATTTGGTGTGCTGTTTAGTATAGATAGCTAACAGTTTGGTGGTTTGCAAGGTTTCCTTTAATGTGGTTATGCTTAGATTGTGCATCAGACAGCTTCAGACTATTACAGACTATTAAATTGCGCTCTTGCTAGCACTCACTTCTCAGCTTCTAGAATATTTTCCTTTCTGTTTGTATATTAGTTAAACACCGTCTCAGCGATTCAGATGTCAAAGTGAACCTTTCTCCAGAATGATTTCAGGAGAAGGAAACTTTAGTTCAATGTTTCATTTTGATTTTTCTTGAGAATTTTTGTTCTGTTTGCTCTCTGCCTATTTGTGCAGTGCAGAAAGTCCCAGTGATGTATATGTTGAGACTTATATATTCTTTGCTCAGTGTCTGCCAGTAGTGAAACTTCCAGGTCTGATCCACTTTATCCTGCCCATACTGGAGGTGACGGGGCCCACAAGTTGAACGTCCACCTTCTCCTTTCAAGGAGTTCTAGGAAAGAAGATTGGACAGTGCTGGTTTCCTCTAAGAGTGTTCTCTTGTTTGAACGCTAAACCATCAGGACAGCTTATCAAGCCCTACGTTGTCCCAGCTCTGTTGTGCAGGCTCATGCGTGTTGTGGGACTGTGTTGACACAGCGCTGCTGCGTACAGGCACAGAAAAGATCCATCATCAGTTTGCAGCAGAGTAACATTTCCACCTGAAAACACAAAATATATTATACAAATAGCTTGTTTTCACCTTCAGAGGAAAGAAAAAAAAAAAAGAAAAACCACCCTCAAAAAACCACGTAGAATCTCATAGATAAGAAAAAAAAAATAAGGTGATGTTAAGTTTTTTGAAAGGGGTTAATGATTGAAAAGGCTGTGTCTGGTTTTCAGATGAGGCTTATGGGCATAATGAAGCCATTTCAACTTCCAGTGCAACTCAGAATCCAGAATATCTACTTTACCTTAAAATTGGACTTGGTCTCCCATGTGATTTAATTGTTTGAATGTTACATTCTAATAGTTCTTTAATGTTTATTTCAAGCAGAGCACAACCCTGCATGTCTTTCACTTACATTAGAAAAATAAACAAAACTAATATTGTTAAATATCTATTTAAAAAACCCAACATTTTAAAATGAGCACTCTTATAGAAGAGTGGTTGGGTCACTTTATTAATTAGCCAGTAATAGCATAAATTCTGGACTACTGCAGTGTTTCAGGTCTACAGTATTGCTTCTTGTGGAAGAGACATCTGTCACCTAAGCCCAGCATCGTCAGTATATTTATTTAATGCCAGGTGCAGTAACCCTGTGAGGTGCAAACTCAGACTGGGATCCTGTGTGCTAGGTTTGGTATTGGCAAACTGTAAAAGCATTTCTGGTGTCAGAGACCACAGACTAAAAGTAATCTGACAGTAAATGTGAGCTGGGGGACAGAAGGGAGTGGGGACCTGAATTTGGATCTCCTCAACCTCACTCCCATGTTTTAGCCAACACAGTGCATTTCCAGATACAGATTTGAACCTTGCAGCTTGGGCCCACACCTAATTAAGTTTGAATGTGGCAGAGTGAATTAGTGTGTGGGTGTATATTGTCATGTGTGTACCAAGGGCATCGCTCTGTGCTATGCTAATTAACCAAGTTTTTGTGAGAGGTGACGAAAACCGACTCTGGTATTTCTGTCTTCGGTGTGGTTGGAATCTAAGTGCGAGGAGTAAGACAGTACTTGCACATTGAATAAGTTAATACCAGGCTGAATTTTATTTGTGGATCACATTTTTCTTATAAAATCCCTTTTTCTGTGGTTTTTGGTTAATGAAACAAGAGTTGAACTGTAGCATGATGGGTATAAAGAGCATATATAAATTCTGCTCTTGTTGACTCCAATAGTCCCATTTGGAATCAACAGAAGGGAGTATTTAACAAAAAAAAAAAAAAGCAGAATTATTAACTAAAAAAGCAGAAATATTAACTTCTTTAGTACGAGAGACTAGAAAGACTGTTCCTATTATTTCTTTCTCTTTTTCATTTTATTTATTTTTGTAAATTAAGATTTAGCTTTTTTTTAAGAGAGTTGATTTAAATTCCCCAAATCCTTCTTTACAAATATACAATACTTCTTAGAAGAGACACTTTTTAAAATACTACAGTGGTGCTTTTTACACCATTTTTGTAATAACCGTATTTGATCAATGTTTTTGTTTGAAAAAACCCCTCTTTATGACCATATTAGCATAGCATGAAGTTCACTTAAGCCAGAGGCACTTAGGCCATGCTTTACAAGGGTAGATATAAGCAAATATTTTAAATTAAGTGCATACTAAATGAATTTCTGAATTAGGGCCATATATACTTAGCAATAAGAAGAGTGATGGGAACTATTTTCATATGGTGTAGATGATGCTGAAGAATTAAAAACTTAACTTTTCAACTTTGAAATAACATGATATCCATATTTCAGCTGCTACCTTAAAAGGAGTTTGTTGGATTTATTTTAATATGGAAAACAATAGATTTGCCATACTCAAATTAATTATCTTTTACATATTGTCTTTTGCCTCTGGTAATATCTAGTAAATGGAGATGAGCAAGGACATCATCCAAAGAACAAAAAATAGAGGGGAAAACAAGATAATGAAATAAATGCTTGATGTACCTACATAGACATATGCACGGGTTTGTGTTAGTGGGAAGATATCCAGCCTGAAAGGAATCACTTTGTCTAAAGCATATGACTCAATCACTTTTAGCTTAGCACACATAGCACACAAGGCAATATTATTCTTGACCATAGAAGTTCCTAGATCCTTTGGCTAGGCTCACAGCTGCAATGTTTTACTTGGTAGTATCTTGTCAGTAGAAACAAGGTTATAGTGCCCAACAACCTGGATGAGAAAGGGCAAGACTGAAGTTGAGATCCATATGGAAAATTAAAAGCTGCACCCAAGATGCGTGCACTCTCTACAGATTTGGCCATTTGTGTTTGTAAAACAGATTAAGGCCTATGTGTCAAGTTTAAATTTGCAAACTTCCAGTGGTTTGTCTGTAAACACCAAAGTAACATTAATATTGCTTTAAACATAGTTGTGTTTGCTTTTATATCCTACAAATTTTACTCTGACATTAAATGTGTCATTGTGATGAAGCTGGAGGGTGATATCTCACTCAAGTTCAATTTTTGTCATTGTTCAAAACTATGGTAATGCATTTGATGATTTTTATCTGTTCTTCAGTGTGTGTGGTTATCTTTCTTATTTTCATTCTCATACATATCTATAGCAGTGTCTAGATCTGGAAGATTTGATTTGCTGTGTATGTTGAAAGAATAGAAAACCTGATCCTCTGTTTTTATTAGATTTTTCTGCAATCTTGTAGACCTTGAAATTGGAACTTACATGTTTGTAAATATGATTTTCTTTCTTGGATCTTCTGAAAGTTGATTTTATCCGTAGGTAAATTAACCTGTGATTCTAACAGTGACTTTGGCAAAATCAACACAGTGGGGTATGGATACAAGGATTCTTCAGAGTTCTGCATTAATAATGCTACTCTGCTCCTGTACACAAATCTATCACTCAGCTAATTGTATTTAATAGCACTGACAAAGAGCAAGCTTTGCTTGCCAAGAGACACTCTGACAGAGAGGATTCAATGTTTGGATGGGAACTGAATGAATACTTAGTCCATTCCTGATATATGAGTTGAATTGATCACCTGCCTGCCCGTAAGCGTTTTTTATACCATTACAAAGTCAGGTAGAATAATTCCACAAAGCCACACAAGACTATTTTCAGTATTTTTTTTTTTTTTTCTAAAATGCTTCCTTGGTCAAAGTAATATGCTGTATTCGTCCTGCTTGAATTTTGAAGTCATTGTAAGAGGAGAAAGTTTTTTTTTCCATGTACATACAGATATTCATAGTTAGCGATGCCCTTTAAAGTCTCAGTGTGTGAAAAAAACTCTAAACGAAAATTTTTCTTTTATTAAAAAACCCCCATTTTTTCCTCTTGGGCACATGGGATGATTATTACTGCACAGCAATGATCAGGTGTGTCATGTTTATTAAACTCTTCATATTGGAATAGAAGTACAGGTCAACGTTATTTATCATACTTATACTTCCCTTATTCTTGGTAGTAAATATTAATAATCTTTTGGGAGTGTATATGCAAATTTTGGACAGAAGTGCAGCATGAACCCTTTTGAAAATGAATGAATTTAGGAGTGAATGGTAAAAAGCCTTTTGCGTTAGACTGTGCATTCATTTTGTCACTGCTTGTATCCTAACAGCATAGTCATGTGTTAGAATAAAGCCAGAAGTAGTAACATTTTCTATGTGAAAATTTATTTCTGTCCCTCAGGTATTTTCACAAGTATCTTGTCAGAGTCGAGCCATGCTATGCAGTCGCAGGATGGTCATCGGGCATTTGATCTAATTAAATTCAAAATTTGAGGTACATCTATCCTGTCAAGTTAGTTCAAGGCTTAAGGTAACACTTGAGCCAAACTCCCTAGTTCTCTGTAGTACATGATTGCTGTTTCTCCTTTTCATTATACTGTGGAGCAAGCAGACTTCCTCTCCAAACATGTCAAGGATAGGGCAGGCTCTCTCAGAAATACTGTTTTTGTTGACAGTTCACATACTACCGGGCTTAAGTCTGTAAGACCTGAGCCTAGATTTGAGCACTAAAGGAAGAAAGAAGCCACCTCAGATACCACAGTATTTACTGGGCATATTTCTGCTTGGTTGCAGTGGAATTACGTAAAAATGCAACAGAAGTAGGGACTTTTCATAAAAATCCAGTGACCACCTTTCTCCCTTCCTCAGTTCACTGCACCTCAGTTTTCCTTGTCCTTTATCCTTGTATGCAGAACATTTTACTAGTTGTCCCATCTACCCGCAACAAATTGCTAGGACCTCTCTGTTCCCCCAGTAATGGCTTTGGCCTGACAGCCCTGTACAATTCTATTGTAGCTTATTATTATTGCCACCAAGATGATGAAGGGAGTGGAGCATCTCCCTTATGAGGAAAGGCTGAGGGAGCTGGGGCTCTTTAGCTTGGAGAAGAGGAGACTGAGGGGTGACCTCATTAATGTTTATAAATATGTAAAGGGCGAATGTCAGGAGGATGGAGCCAGGCTCTTCTCAGTGACGCCCAATGGTAGGATAAGGGGCAATGGGTGTGAGCTGGAACACAGGAGGTTCCACTTAAACTAGAGAAGAAACTTCTTTACAGTGAGGGTGCCAGAGCCCTGGGACAGGCTGCCCAGGGAGGGTGTGGAGTCTCCTTCTCTGGAGACATTCAAGACCCGCCTGGACGCCTTCCTTTGTGATCTCATTTAGTTTCCTGCTCTGGCAGGGGGATTGGACTAGATGATCTTTTGAGGTTCCTTCCAATCCCTGACATTCTGTGATTCTACCTTGTGTTTTAGGATTTGGAATGCATCTTCATTTGTTTTGGGAAAGCATCTAACTTTTTCTTTATATTACCACAGTTAAAAATAGTAGGTAAAAACAAACGCTCAACATTGCTGCCCATACCTTGTTGGATGGCCATGCACCGGATCCACAGTTCTCCAAACAGGACAGAGACTGGAAACTAACCTTTTACTGTGATAACATGAATAATAGTTATTGGCGGTGATTTCTATTTTGTTTTGGTTTCAATTAAAGTATTCAGTTCATGAAAGTACATTTTACAGTTTAGTAGATAAATGGCAGTGGAGGGTTTTTCCTGAAGTATATTATTACCTAGCTGAGTCTTCCTTTTATTAATAACTTCCAATTGCTACGTTAGCTTTTTTCCAAATGTTCCCTGTGTGAAGGGATAATAATGTGTCTGGTGAGCTTAGTTTCAGGAAGTGGTGTTTGTCAGCTACAGGACGTGTGCACTGAAGCAAACAGAGGACAAATTCTGCCTGTGGACTCAACTGTTGGTCATCTAGTAAACCAAATTCATCCTCAGAGTAACTTAGAAGTTAAGAAATGCTATCCCAAATTCTGCCTGTTTTCAGGAGACGTAGGCAACCATCAGTTTTTATTGGGCATTAGAGTGACCCTAAAACAAGAAAGACCAGCCATGAATGAAAGTGATCTGGAAATTAGAAGGTTTTAATCATTATAACAGTGGGGTTCTGGAGGAGCATATTGGAGCAAAAAAGCCCCAAACTATTTTTACAGAAGAGCTCTGTAAGCCAATGAAAAGTGTCACGTGATATGTGACTGTAGTATCAGAGGGACAAAGCTGGTGACCTAGTAGTGCTGTACTGCTGTGTAATATTTGTGTGTGGTTCTGAAGAGAAAAAAAAATCAACAAGCCATAAGATACACTGTGTGTTCTTCCAAAGGGCTGTTAAGAGGCCTCAAGGATAAATAAGCATATAGAATATTAAAATATGTATTACAAATTATTAGTGTGTCACAGCTGTCTGCATTCTTCTCACTTTCTCTGAAGACAATACTGAAAGAGGTCTGTACTTAGTTATTCTTCACTTGATAAAATTTTGCATTCTCGTGCAGTATAGCTGTCGCTTACAGAAACAGTTGAAAGAAATTAGACACTAAAATCCAATGCAAATTGTGCTTAGAAATGGCAGCTTAAACTGTCAGATAGCAGGAAAGTAATACTGCCCTTGTTACTCCTCTGTTTTCATTTTTTCCCTAGCTTGGAGGCTAAGCATTTTAGTATGGACAGTTGAAGTTTGTGAAGTTAAAAGTAATCGAAAACAGAAGGACAGAAGGGGAATTTTAGGCAGTTCAATTAGGATGAATTATTTTCAGCATCTTGTGTAGCATAAATTATGTTTTTCTTTTGTTGGCACTTGTGAAAAAAATAACAGCTATTGATCAGGCCTGTCAAGGCCTCATGGCCTGACGAGATATCTTTACTGTAGTCATGTGGGCACAAGCTAGAAATGATGCTGAGAGAGTGAGATCCTCTACAATCATCTCCTCTCATTGTTATTTTTAGTGGGCTTTTTTTTTTTTTTTTTTAGATGTACTGTATACAGTAGAACCTTATTAAAGCCTCACTTAAGATCCTCAGATAATCACCCTCACCAGGCTGCTTCTCAGAGGTTTTCAGCAAACCATTTTTAAACACAGCAATATATTGATTTCTGAGGGGGGGCAAGTGGGAGGTTGCTAATCTGGGCACTTGGGTCAAAGCTAGTGTTCGTGTCCCCGATTCCTTATTTTAGTGGGAGTGGGCAGTAAGCGTAGGCGCGTCTCTGTCACTGATTAGAACTTGGTTGTTAGTTTTTGGTGCTGGCAGTCTGAAAAACTGTGAATGTTGTCTCTTAAATGTAGAATAGATGCAGATTTTTACTCTGATAGGATGAAATGGGGGACCGACACTGACAGTGGTACAAAGAAGAATTTCAAAGGTGGCAGTGAGGATACAGTGGTTTGTTTTCATTTTCGGATCTGAGCTGAGGAATAAATATTGTAATGCTGGCAAAGATCCTTTATTTTGGGGCTGAGTTATAAGCATATTAGGGTGAGATGGGCAAGTCTTTAGACTTCATGTTGTCAGGTGAAACAAGTGGGAGGGACAAGGTTTTGAAGAATTTGTTTTCCTGAGATTTCCTTGTCCCTATCAGTTTAGTATCAAGATGTGGAATGAGAGGGAATACCCCTCACTTTGCCTTTTATGGGTCTTTTACCAGCATAGTCCATGTTTAAATCTATCAGCAGCTTTTGATATTTGAGCAGCATTGTTAGATCATCTGTGATCCCTTTCCGAGGTGGATGTATCACTCTTGGGTGCTCCTCTATTTCCTTTTCTAAATAATCCCAGACAGTTATGGTCACTTTTTTCATTTGACAAGAGAGGACATGCATTTCCTCATTGCTGTCTATCCAAAGTTCCTGGGAAACCATTTGGAGACAGGTAGTGTGTGATAAAAACCACAGTATGCAGACAGAGGTCATCAACATACTGATTTATGGGAGGATTCATTATATTTTTCCTGCTTTTCTTCATTGGAGTTCAAAATATCGTCAGGAATGATGACTTGAGTCAGAGGGAGTTTGAGTTCCAGTGAAAGGACAGCTAGTTCTGGCTGCTGGCTGGGACATCTATGTCTTTGGTCAAGTAGTGTTTGGAGTTAAGAACAAACCCCCAAAAAACAGTTCAATTAAGAGTCATGTCAGACATGAGGAAAGGATTGAAGTGTGATGAAGGGTGATTCCAGTCCCCCTCCCTCATTCTTGATAATCTTTTTATCTCCTTTGCCAAGAAATTAATGCATGGGACTGTCTCAGATCTGTCATCTATTCGTGGAGTTTTGGGTGGCTTTAGTAGCTAAAAATTCATTTTGTTTATGTGTGCTTGGATGGAAGATTGCAGCCTTGCCTTTCATATCTGGACTCTACCACTGCAATCCTTGTGGCTGTGATTTGTAACTGAGATTATTACGACACAATGTGCAGGGGGCTGATATTTACGTACTACAAAGAAGATAATCACTCCTGCAGAATGCCTTGCTGGTTTCTTATGGATGACATTAGCCAGAGGGGATGCGCTGGACTTAGTTTTTGGCACCTTCATTAGCTTCTTGTTCATTTCTAGGTGCAGCTCAACCACATGCTAGAGAGTGACAGAAAGCCCTCATAATTTTAGTACCTGACTCAGCTTTAGAATAGAAGACCTTGGCTCTGCCACTGGGCCTTCTTGGGTGACCTTGGGCAAGCCATTTCTTTTTCTGCTTTATTTTCCCCACTTGGTAATAATGATGTCTTTCCAACTAAACCTGGAAAGTTACATAACTGTTAAGATGTACGAAGTCGTCATCAGGTTTGACACAGGCAAGCAAACATTGTCAACATCAGCTGATCTAATGAAGTTCTCTGCTTTTCCCCCACAAATCTTACTTCAGCCATATGCCCATAGACTAGGCAGCTACAACACTACTACTGTAATGATAATGACCTCTTTTGTAAAGCACTGAGATCTGATGAAAAGCACTAAACTGCCTGATCAGTTCTAATTGGGACCCTCAGAGTAGCAGCCCTCACAGTAATTGTCTTGGACCTGCCAGGAGGAAATTTTGACATGTGCTGGTTTACATCTCCCAGTTTGATGATTATTCAAGGTATGGGGCAAGGGCTAATTCTTAAGTTCTCATATTAGGAGAGTGATTGGAGTGTATCCGTTTGCTTTATAGGTTTGTAGAGGTATAGTAGGATACTGAGCTGGAATCCTAGGAGTTATATAGTGCAACAGTTAAAATACATTTATCACTAACACTCTTTGTTTAATTGCTGTTGCTATTCCATGTATTTCTCTCCTTAGAACCACTTCTTTAAAATACTGTATCTGTAACTGTCCTGCTGAGATTTTTTTGGTATGCCTCCTTTATTCCTCTCCCCTGTTGATTTTCAGACTCTTTTCAAGGACTAGATTTAACTCAAAGGGCCTGTCTTTGACTTTAATAAGCTTTTAATAAAATCTGAAAAAGAAATGCCACCAACAACACCCCTACAAGAGCAATTTTTATGAGGGTTTGCCTCCCTGCTCTAACCCCACAAGACTCCATATTCTCTGAGTATTTCTGCCCTACACACCTGGCCATAATTAAGTGGTCTTTGTTTTTCTTTCAGTCTTAGGCTTGTTTTACCAAACATGGTGTAATGTAGTATTGGGGGGGAGCTTATAAAAGAATTAACTTCAAATAAAGTAAAGCCTGACTGCCTGGTAAACATGCCACCCAGTATGAGACTTATTTATTTCAAGGCAAGTTTTAAAATGTTGACTGTTTTGAAGCCTTGGACATCTCCCTTTACAGTAGGATTATTAATTTTCTTTTCCTTTTTTATTTTCTGTCATGTTCCCCACCCTGATTTTTTTTTTTTTTGTTCGTTTAATTGAAAGTTACAAGTAGGTGAGGATTTTCTCAGGGTCCTAAAAACCTGGCCATGTCAAATTGAAAAGCAGATAAACTGGTTAATAAGAACAGATCCCCCAAATTAAAGCACTTCAATGGCGCTTGGATTGAAAAGGAAAACATGAAAGAGCAAATGAAGGGAGTGCAATATGGACATCACATGTGATCTTGCTCTCCTTTCAGGTAGGACCTAGCCCCGCAGTTTTTAACAATCAGCCTTTGTGTGTTTGTGTGTTTTCCTTCCCTCCATGTTGTTTCACAGTTATCTGTTAGTAGCAGCAGTATTATTACACACAGATTAAAAGACAGGCAGCTTTTAGGCTCCCTGACAGTTGGCCAGAGCTGAGATTAGAGATAAAAGTTAATCCCGTGAGGTAATAGCAAAAAAAGAGTACAAAGACATGAGATGAGCCGATAATGGTTTGTTTAGGTAAGAAGGCTTCCCTTGCCTTGGTGATTGGCTCTTGCTCAGTGGTGCTCTGAGTGATAGCTTCCCAAATCCTTTCTAAGGTTTATAACAGTTAGCAGTGGGCTGGGAAGAGAGCTAGGGGAAAAATATGGCAGCCAGCAGTGGTAAAACATAATGAAATCATTCTAACCATAAATGGAAGGTGCTGGACCATGGGGGAGATGAGAGATGTTTTCTTCCACAGCTGCAGAGCTATTAGTCAGTTAACACTTGGACAGAGGGAGGTTAAAACAGTCTGTAAGTCAAGGTTTAAAATATCAAAGAAAATTACGTTTATGTTTCTTGTAAAGGGAAAATAACTTGAAAATGTAACAACATGAATATGACTGAGGGTGGTTAAAATGTTAACAGTCTGATAGAGTTTAAGTTACATTTCTCTTAAGTTTCAATGTTCCTGGCTATTTCATTATACCTATTGCATGTTCAGAGAGAAAAGTTTTCAAAGACTTTTTTTTATATATATCATATATTTAGGAATGCCCTTAAATCTGCATGACATCACAAATGAAATTAAAATAAATCCATCCCTTTATAGTCAAGTTATGAAGGGATATTCAGCAGAAGATTAGAAACATGAAACAAGTGAATCTTTACTTCTGTGCAGCCCTATCATTTTGCAGCTAACACAGATAAATGTGTTTGAAATAGAAGCTATCTGCCAACCACTGGCAATTCAGCACTTTGCTGCAGTCTCAAAATTGAAGAGGTGGAAATTCATATCTTTGGTTTTTTTAAACAAAGATTGATGAAAGCAGTAGCATTCCAGTTCTTGAGTATAATAATAATATGATTCTGAAATAACCAATTAGCAAGCTAGAATTACTGGACCTGCCTTAAAACTGGCTATTGCTAACACTAGGCTAAGAAGTGAACTGTAATAGAAATAAAAGCGTGCTGTCTGAGGGCATCTGGCCATCAGAACTGATGAAAGAAAAAATTTGCCCTGATATTTGCTTCTTTGTACTTCTCTTTTGATGAGGGCAAGGAAGTAGCATGAATACTAAAAGCCACAATTATAAATAGAACTCTGGAGTGACCATAAGAATGAGTTCCATAAAATACAATTTGTTCTAATATCTGAATTTCTTTAGTTCCCTTAATCAAGGAGTCAGTAAATCAAACTTTGATTTATTCTTCTTTTCTGTCAAGTATTGAATAGCTAGATATTAATTAATATCTCACTTGGAATATTGAAGAAAATTATTTGGTGATCACAATAAGGAGGTCCTGGAAGGAAA
Source organism: Antrostomus carolinensis (assembly GCF_000700745.2). Taxonomy (NCBI): domain Eukaryota; kingdom Metazoa; phylum Chordata; class Aves; order Caprimulgiformes; family Caprimulgidae; genus Antrostomus; species Antrostomus carolinensis. The sequence goes on along the minus strand of NW_010334776.1, from coordinate 51,281 downwards.
AGTGATGAGAAGGTTAGAGACCAGCCAGTCAAATTTTCTCCCTAAACTTAGAAGGAAGTAAAACTATTACTTTTAAGATTTTTTTTTTTTTTTAATATCATAACAAAGTACATCCATCACTCACTAGAGTGTTTGCCATTCTTTCAGGGTCTGTGGATGGTGGGACAGACTGAGCTAGCAACATTTGTAGATGAGTGTACAAATTCATGAAATCTGAGTCATTCATATTCATTGTTCGAGAGAGCTCCTTTGAGGTTTGAGACAAAAAATATTAGTTAGCAATCAGTAAGTATTGTACTATGTCCTCTTTCTGCAGTTGTACCTAACTGAAGTGTTTGCAAGAAGCCTTCTAACAGTGGAATGAAAACACAGCTCCACAAGTCAGTAGTATCATGATTTTACTTGAGGGGCCCACCATCTTTCAGGAAATATCAGGTTGCTCCAAACACAGAAGCACAGACTGCTGTAGGTACATTACAGAGCTTGTAGACTTATCATCTGCTGATGCATGAGATTCTAACGTTGCTAAAGTAACACAGAGGTAGTATGTACTCCTACAGAACAGTGCGTCTGGGAGTGTCTTATGTGGTGACCAGAGCTGCAGACCCTTGTAAGATGCTAATTTGTGAATAAAAAGGGATGATAGGTGGGAATTTTCTGACAGAAAAAAGAACATTTTTATAACAGTATTTTCAAGTTAGGCCTTGCTTTGTTGCAAGCGTTTGTCCAGATATGATGCAGTTTTTCAGCCTTCTCTGTCTGAAAGCCTGTAAACTTGCCAAGGTGTGTCATGTCCTGTTTTGTTGTTTTGGTTTGGCCATAGAAATTCCAGCCCCGTTTTCTCCTTTTTGTGCTTGAATGAGCAGGAAAAGAAGTCGGGGTTCAGAGAAAGTCCTTTTTTTGAAGGTGCACAGCTGAGTTGCTCTTCCTTAAATAATTCTGAAGCTCCTTGCTTCAGGCGTCGTTAGATTAGTAAAAGTCAGGCTATGAAGTTGTAAGAAACTGTGGTAACAAAATTTAGCCTCAATTTTTTTCTTTAGAACAATTAGACAAGAGAAGGAAACAGAAGGAAAAATACCAACTTCTCCACTTGCCAAAAGAATTGTCCCATTCCTCTGTTCTGTTCAGAGGTAATTCGCATTTTTGGATAACAACTTGCTGTAGCTTTCATAAACAGTGCTAATATAATTTGTTTTTAATAGAATTTCATGGTGCATCTAGCTTGCAGATAATTGGTTTAGGAGTAAATTGAGGGGAGGGTTTTTCTCCAGTCTCTCTTTTTATCATTTGCTGCTACTTTGTGTCATTCAGAGTCCAACTCAATCAAGAGTCTATTACTGATAGCTGAACAATGTGGTGCCTACAGATCTTTTATGATGTAAAAGTGGGCAGTTGCATTGTGCGTGTTTCAAAAGACATGACAGATAAAAAGAACGAAAGAAAGAACTTTACATACAGGCTTTTAGATAGGAAAGTGATTCATTGGAAATAGAGTCTGGCTATAATTTTCTTGTTTAGAGTCCTAAACAAGAAGTTACAAGAGTAACAGAGCTTCTTGAAGATTTTAATTTTTTATTGAGAGTCAAAGAAATGATGTGAAATTGGGGTGTCTCTCCATTTAGTATGTCAGTGCTGTTGTGCTCCTCTAACAGTGCATCTCAAAGCTTCACATATCCCTGATTTTCCCAAACTAAGGAATGAGGAAATAAGATCACTTAATCTCCCTGCAGCACAGTTTGCTACCATCACATGCAACAGTCTGTTGAAGTATCAGGGGCTGGTATTAGAAGCCTTAGCACTCATCAGAGGGCAAATACAGAAGATTATCCAAAACCCATGTGAACCAGAGCATTTGAAAGTCTTACCCCAGTGAATTACTTTCTCTTGACTGAATGGGTTTGTCCCCTTTAGGACTCTTGAATAATCTATTTCATGTTGTTTTGAAGTAGGGCATATTGGGAAAAATCTTCCATTTTCCGTTGTTGTAGTCAGACTTCACATAATGATGATGATTTAACTCTCAGTTAACTGATATAACTCTCAGTTCAGATGATATTCAAGTATTTGTGCACTTTTTCTTGACTATGATAATCTATAAATAAACAAGTAGATTCCACAAAAATAGTCTTTTTAAAAAACATTTCATCTGTGTCCATTGACTTGCATGGTCAGACGTGACAGAGGAATACGTATGTTTTTGTTGTGCTTTAGTACATGGGTCTTGACCAAAAAGATGAAGTCTCAAGTCCTGGGAAAGTGAGAGAGAATAAAAAATATCCTCAAGTTTTTTACTTGTTAGGCTCAAAGTGCTTTATCTGAACTGCCTGATTCCTAACTGTAAAAAGCCACAAAGCTAAATGAAAATCAGCTTTTGTGATCAGGAATCAAATTGTAATTTGTAAAATAAATGTAGGTTCACTGTGGTACCATTGGAGTTCGCCTGCTGTACTGCTCAACTCAAAAGTTGTACCTTTTTCCCAGCGATATTGTACTGGCAAACAGCAGTGATTCATGTTGCTGTTGTACAGCCCTTCACCAGAGTGTATGCTTGGACATACAGTCTGACCACTGATAAAATATCTTTGCTCTGAACCAAACAGCTTTCATACGCTGTATAGCATGAAATCAAAAGGTGAAATTTTGTCTTTGGTTTCTCATACCATTTTGTGTTAATAGCGCAGTAGGAAACAGAAATGAAAAAAGTAACAGGAATCCCTTTATCTCAAAAAAATGAACCTGTAGAAGATTTTGAGTCATTTTCTTTCCTTGCTCTTTTCAGAAAAAAAACTTCTATATAGAGATGATCAATTTGATCGTTTTCTTTCCTTGCTCTTTTCAGAAAAAAAACCAAAAACCTTCTATATAGAGATGATCAATTTGATCAGAGAAAAGAGTCTTTTACCAAAAAAAAGAGCCCACAACTTTAAGCAAGACCTCCATCAGTCATTCACAGGAAGATGTGGGGGATTTTGGTTCTATTTTTTTGTCCATTTTTTCAAGCCTTCTACGCGTCTGGTTTATAGGTGGGGTCAAGTTGGGAAGCATTAAAAATCAGAGAAGAACAATCTTTGCTATGTTTAATATTTATCTGAAAGTAAGAAAAACCATTTAAAAGACTTTTTTAGTGAGTGAACTTCCCTGATAGTTTAAGAGACCGAGGTGATTCAGGGAGTCTCAACAATGTCTACAATTTTAAGTAATTATCTGAACTTTCAGAGTTTTAAAGGTTATTCCTGTCACTAGCAGTACAAGACGTTCACCGTGACTGGCAACTTTAGGGAGCGTGCAGTTTTTTTACTCTATCGACTCTTGGCTACCATTTTGTTCATGCACTGGTCTGTATTCTTGACAGCAAATTGATTTAACTTGCAGCAGGAAAGAGCGTGTGTGAGTGCACGAGCAAGTGTGCCGAGCGCACAGGAGAGCGCGGGAGAAGGAGAAGGGGAGAGAAAGAAACGCGCCTATATGAAATGTACCGGGGGGAGCAAGGCGAGGATACTGAATGGCAACATTTAGGCATTGACTGTGACATTGTATTAACCTTTTTAATGGATGTATGTAATAAAGTGACATGTAAATGGAGCACAAGGGGAGATATGACACTATATCTGGAAAAGGATAAAACAGTCAGTGAATACTGGGCTATTATAGCAGTTTGCAAACCTTGGATAAACTCAGTCAGCGGTTGTATAATTGGTTATTCAATCCCGACCCTTGTTCACAGCTCAAAGCCAGGAACACCGGGACCTGTTGCCAATTTGAGTGAATGCAGTGACTGTACTCGGCCGGGGCCTAACACTGGAGCCAGGCCTTTTCCTGTGGGCTGGTTTCCACCATGTCTGGGACTGGCGCGGTGACAGTAGCCCTTTTGTTGTGAAAGGCTGGCTGGTACTCCCCTCCTTTGCAAAATGTCTAACAGCTACACAAATATAAGAAAATAGGAAAAAGGGACTTACTGCAGCTTTTCTCTTACTGAGTTAAACGTAAGGGCTTTTGAAAAGGAGGCTCAGTCCAAGCAATAAGGGAAACTGAAGCACGTCGTGAAAAGTTATGGCCGAGATAAGGAACGCGCCGTGTTCTTCCAATGTATGATACGAACCGTGGGGGAAACTGGAGTCTCTTAAGTTATGCGAGACACAAACTGTCTCCAGAGCAATGTTCTCCTGCTCCCTTTCAAAATACTCTTCCCTGCATGTGCAGTTGTTGCCCAGCTGATGCCGAGCAGCCCGGGAAGCGCGCTCTGGAGAAATGATTCTTGCAAGCCCGCTGCGTTGGCCACATGCGTGAGCACAGGAGCTCCTGCCTTGAACACGCTCCATAAAAAGTTCAAAAAATGTTGATGCTGTCGTCATGGGTTTGTTTGAGAACCGCTGGTGTGGTGGTTGTCTCTCTTGCGTTATGGAAGCAGCATTGTATAAGCCAGTTGGAGATGAACAGGGAGTGTTACAAGTACCCCGGTTCCCTCCACCCTCATCCCTGCACACACAACTTCCCAGTAAAAGCAGAGAGATATTTATGGAATGTCCTGACTCAGAGGCCAGCTGTTTCTCTTCTAGTAAAATGGTAGTTAGAAATAAATCAGAAAAATGTTTGATTTTGGTTGATGAAATAATGAATATTCAGTAATATATATAGAAGATGAGCCTAGATGAGCTAATGGTCCCTTCTGGTTTACAGCTTTTTGTGAATGAATCTGCAGTGCTATGAACCTACGGTTTCTCTTTTCCCTTTTCCCTCCTTTTTCTCCCCACTTCTCTCTAGCTTTCAGTAGTGGCATCCTGCTCCTTTACAAGCACTGCAGTTTCTACATGGACCTAGGTTACACAGTATTATTTTTGTCATGTCACCAAACTATGCCACTTCAGAGAGGAGGGAATTATCGGCACAGTAGATTATGCACAATCTTTTTCATTTACAAAATAAAATCGAGGTAATGGTTAAAAATTATATGCCTCTAGTTCACAAAGAGATGGGCTTGGGGGCTAATCTCTTTGCCATTCTGATTTACTCTAGTTCAGAGAAAATAATACAGAGTGCCCGGTTTAATGAAAGGCTGCAATTCAATCAAGAGGTTCTGCTGAGGTCATATAATATAAATGGTTACAGCACCTCTTGACTGAGTTACAGCCTTGATAATTCAGTACTTTGTTGTTATTTATGAGGGTAACTTTTCAAAGCAATCTGCATATCTCCCGCTAAAACTCGCTTTGAAAATTTTATACCATGATGTCATTGAAAAAGAATTTTTTTTTTTTTTCTTTTGGTAAGAAAAGAAAAACAAACCCACACCAGCAAAATGAGAGGGGAAAGGAATGCATTGTTTTAGAATAGAAAATTAATCACTTGGAAATGGACTGGTTATTGTGAAGCAAATGCAGAAAGAGTATTGAACTTGCGATACATGAGAAAAACTACAGAAACTCCTACTGAGGCTTTTAATGGAAAATACACCACACCGTCTCATTATAAACACAGCTTTGGGAGTGAAGAGTTATAGCAGTGGAGAAAAAGTGGCATTATGGAAATCCATATTTTTTTATCATCAATGTAGCTCAGCCTTCACTGAAGTATCGTGTGGAGTAGCAGGAACACATTGTCATAGGGACTCTCTGAATTTGGGTATTTGGGTTGTTTATATGAAGAAGGATGTAGTAGTGCACGCTGGTGAAACTAGAACGGTTTAGTGGTCAGGAGAACTGCACTGAGTCCGTTGAAGCCTATCCCTATTGACATTGAAAAATCCATTCAACATACACCTCATCTTCTTAATCCCCCAAATATTATCTGTGTTTTACATTACAGTGTAATATTGTCTGCAAGCATAATGCATTGATGTGTCCCTTAGGTCAATGTTTCCAATATAGTGAATTGTAGGTGTCCAACTGGAAAGTCTACGCTCTTCTCTAGAAAGAGGAGGAAACTTTATTCGTTTATTTTCTCCGAGTTAGAAATGTTCAAAGTGGTAATAGCTGCTTTTATATGTTTTAAACTTACAAAAAGTATCTGAAATATATATATGGAACCAAGTGTTTCAGTTAAACTCAGATCAAAGCTTTGCAGAAGTCTAGCTTTTGTGCAGAGTGCTCTAGCAGTGCACACCTATGGTGCTCCTTTTTTTTTTTTTCTCTAGCAAAAGGTAAATGGGAAAGGGAAGAAGGATAAAAAATAAAACACACCGCCTACCAAGTAAACCACAAATCATAGCTGAGCTGCACTTCTTCAGTTTGAATTATTGGAAAGCAAAATACTTTTCCTCAACCAATTGTTTCAGATTTTTATATCATTCACAAGATTCTCTGAGAAATGAGGAATTTTTGTTGCCAAATTTAGAACCCACTACTAGGTTCCATCTAGATATAGTAGGACTTTTCAAATTTAGAGACCAAGTTTCATAAAGATCCAGAAAAGGTTTGATTTGGGATAGCTGTGTTACATTTGTCAATTTCACTTCTCTGCCTGAGTTAGAATGAGATAAAGATTTGGTTTTTGTTTGTTTGGGTTTGTTTTTTTTTTTAATAAATCTGTTATTTCAGTGAAGAAATATTGTAGTTGATTGAGAAATGCATACTTCGACCTTTTCTGTGAAAACCAATCATTTTATATTTTCCTTAATTCCTGGGACATATAATAAATAATATCCTGGCTCTTCTGTTCTATATAAAGCAAGAGCTGATGGTGCCATTTTTAGCATTGTTCCATTTTCCACTACCTCCCCTCCATCCTTGCAAGGATAGGCATAACGTATTCTATGTTATGCCCTAGAGTGTCACCTTTACTTTTTTTTTTTAATTAGGCTGCCTTTTCTGTGTGCTTGTGTTGAAATAACTGGAAAGTTGCTCTCTGTGATGTATGAGGAATTAGATGGAACCCTCCAGCTCCATCATCTGCTATAATAGGGCTCAAGAAATACATGAGCAAATGGGAACATTTCCCAAAGACAGAGGATGCTCTGTGAGAGACTTGGAAGGTTAGCTTCCATTTTACATCAAGTGTCTATTAAGGCACTTCCATTTCTTTAGCAAGGGAGCAGGAAGCTGTGTAAATTGGTGGTGTAGTGCTTAATGGCTGTGTTCATATAACCAGGAGGCTCCAAGTTTGGTTTCAGTGGTTAGAACATAGGAGAGAAGGGAAGCCAGCACAGAATAATTCTTTGTTTCTCTTCTCTTGTTCCTTGTAACCATTGTATTTTACGTGGCATTTGACCATGCCTATTTGTCATTCATGTGGTTTATTCCCCTGTTCGTCCTCCAAGTACATTGGAAAATGCCGTTGAAGAGGGAAAAGGGGACATGGGAGGGCATGATTGTCTGGTTTTTGCCAATTGCAACTCTTTAGACTTTGCTGAAAGCTGCGGTCGTCAGCGTGGTTATGTGATACAGAAATTTATTCCATCAGCTTTCAAGGTATAGACTGCTTTCATTTATGCCATAGCATCCCCCCAGGATTAAGTCATTTGTTGCTCTGGCATTCTCTTAAAGCCTGGTCACAAAAGAGAACTTTGTGAACAATGGGCCTGTTATCCCATTCAGCCTTTTCTGATCTATTAAATTCCCTGTTACACCATTCTGCAATTACTCCACATCCCACCTTCCCAGACCCACTGTTCTCAAGCAATCTGGGAATTTGCCCTTGTCATTTGCCTCACTCCACAGGAGCCCCACATCCCCCTGTTTCCCCACCCCACTTTTGATATTGACTCTGGGTCCTTTTCTGTGCTTGGCGTACTCACACGTATTTGGTATGACTCTCCTTTGTACCTGCATACCAAAGCAACATTTAATATATGTTTATTCAAAGACTTCTGTGTCTTATTCAGAGAGAGGTAGGTTTAAAAGAAAATATTTCAGTCCCAGTTTTATCTCAAGGTTGAAAAAGAAAAGCTGAATTGCGTGTGGTTCTTTTTCCAGACATCTCTTACTAGTTACAAAATAAATGTATGTGTGAACTGCATACTCTTCAGAACTGTGTCTGCACAGAGAGGTAGGACCATACATGAGAGGTCAATGTTAGTCACAAAATTAAATTGCAAAAGTTATGATTCCGTATAATAGTTTGATACTGTTATTATTCAGAGTTCATGAACATATTTTAGATGTGTCGGTGTTAAAACTGAGGTACAGTTGATAATGGATTTCGATTGATTTATTTTTTCACAGCAGCACAGAGAGTTCTCTGACTGAAGTGTTTTCAGTGCAAATGTTAAAATTTAGCTGAGTTTCTCAGGGACTTGGAGATAGCTTGCATTAAAGTTCAGAGTTACCCCACAAAGATAAAGACAGAAGAAGACAGAGACAGGGATCTCAGCAGCAAAGCTGCACAGATCTGTGCATAGAGCTGTTCTTTGGGTTCTTTCATAGATCTCTTCTTTGGTCCCATATGCTCTTCATTGAGTAATTTGGTCTTTATTTGAAAGAGCTGTCACTCCCAAAAAGCTTCCACTTCTACTGTCAGGAGGATCATTTTTAGGTCTTGCAAGATTGCATTCCTGAGTATAGGTCCAGCTTCTCATAAGGATTTATCTCGCTTATCTCAGATCATGGATTATGATCCCTGTGTCTCATTCCTTTACTCAGTTATAACCCAGACAGTGTTTGAGATCATAGTCATACAGGGAAGTTTGGGTTTGGTTTTTCTTTCAATAGGTAGATGTAGTCCCATAGAGGCTTTTGAATATGAGGCTAGAGTCTTAGGAGAAGACAGGGCAGTGATTAGAACTTCAGATTTGTAACAATCCATGTTGTTGACCTAGGGGATTTGCTGCTTTCTGTACTAGTCGGAGCTTTTCAGGAGATAACTTGTTCCTTTTTGTTAACCAGGGAAGGTAGAAATAATCAAGATGAGAACACAGATATGCTAGTACCAGATTTGTGTGTGATAAAAACAAAGTGCAGCTTCTGCTCACTTACAACAGAAGCCAGATGTCTCTTACCACCACACCTGAGAAGCAAAGAATGAATGGGATCCTGAACTGCAGACGTTGCAGAGAAGGTGGCCCCTTCCAAGTGGTTCATTCTTCATCTGAACTTCTTTGTCCCACTTCGGTTCGGTGATCTTGTGGCACCAGGCAAGCGAATGCTTTGAAATGGCAAAAAAAAAATTAAAAAAAAAAATTAAAATTGGTTTTGTTTATGAGAAAGACCTCATTTCCGTCATCCCCAAGCACTAGAGGCAGGCCTCCTCAAACAGGTAGTCTGAGAAATCTGGGAGGATGAGTACACCTACTCTTCCCTTGTTTTTTGATGGAACAAATTAGCTCCCAGAGCAATAAGGACAAAGTGGGAGAAGGCAAACTCTAGGTGGCAGTTGATGAGGTTGGTAGCACAAGAGGTGAGGGGACTGTTTCTTGACTTAAAGAAACTCCCCTTCATCAGAGGAAATGTTGACACCCTCCATATTTCTGGGAGTCTGTGTTCTTTTTACCAGGGAACATGTAGTGCCTCTTGATTGTCATGATTGTGTAAAGAGCTGCTCAGTGAATGACCTTAACTCTTGGGAAGGCATTCTGTTCTGCATTCACCTATCTGGTCCTTGGTGATTCATTATGCCATCCTGAATGCAGATGATCTTTCTTGTGGAACTGGACTACCATTTGCAGAGGAAGTTGTGTAATGCTGAGGTGAATGGAGGAAGTCTAAGTTTTCTAAAATAGTCTGAAAAAGTTCTGCTGCAGGGTATGAGTAAGATTCCTCTCTGATAAAAAAGAAATAAGATTTTGTCCTTTTAGAGTGCTGGCAGTGATTTCAAGACAGAGTTTATACTTGAATCTAAATCCTATTGTCTTTTCTGATAGCAGAAGTTCATGTTACAGCTCTTTACCTCCTCTCTCTCATGTTTGCCCGGACTGCTGCAGTTATCTATTGGATGGCTGGGGAATGGGGGAGCTCAGCGCTTGTGACCATTTTCAATAGTCAGGGAGTGGCTTCAGAGTTGCCCTGACTCTCTTACTCCCTCAGTGCATTGTGTAATATAAGTACATTTTGGATTTTGACAAATGAGTCCCCTTTCTTAGTCTTGTTCTTTCCTTGTTCTCTTCATTGTTTTCTTTGTCTCGCTTTTCTTTCCCCCTCTTCGACTTTCCTGCTTTTACTTTGACTTTCCTTTCCCCTTGTCTAGAACTATTACGTTTAAGAGCTATGCATAATAGACTTCCTCTGATTTCTCTTTGCTTATTTGGGGATTACCTGTCACAACTGTTACATGGCTGAACCACCCATGTATCTCAATGTTACTCCCTAACTCAGGAAGAAAAATGCTCGATCAAAAGGCAACCCAATGTATTTCCTCTCCCTATTTACACCGAAAATAACAGAGTCAAGAAAAAAAAAAAAATACATGAATGGAGACAAGTGAGAACAAACAGAACAAGTTGTCAAGGCAGATGGAATGCTGTACTTCGGTGGAGAAGCCTGTGTGCAAATCTTGGAAGATTATTTTAAGCAAGTCCAAAGATGGCATTAGCTTTAATAATTTCTACTTAATTTGACATAATGATTCCATGCAAATATCATTTACATCACAACCAGCAGTCTGATTTACTGTGAAACTACCTGCACGTCAGAAGCTTTGATTTATAATGTACATCTTTTTTTTTTAATTATTATTATTATTGTTCATATCTTTCTGGCATCTGGCAATCCATGATTGAGATTTTGTTTTCACATATGTTGTGCAAGAGGATGTGTAGTTGTTTAGCATCAGGCGTATGTGCTTTAATTCTCACTTCCAGTGGTAAAACAGTCTGTCATATTTTTAAAGAGAATAGAAATCTGAGCATACTATGTGTTTTCTTGGTTGTTTCAGGGGGATATCCTTTTCAGTTTTCTATTTTCAAATTTTTAGATCCTTTAAATTATTTTATTAACATCCCAAATGAATGTTTTGTGTTTCTTTCAATGTTATTATTAGGTTCAAATTATAATAGTACACATTTACTCTAGGAAGTGCACAGACAATCTGATGACTGTAGCCCTTTCACTACACTATTATGCCAATTTATAATTTCAATAAATAGATCCAGATGATCAAAAGACATACACGCTCTTACCTCAGTTTGATTGATAACATATGATTCTAAACCAGCCAGTTCCATGATATGTCAATGTTTTGATGGGTTTTAGCATTATCTTTTCAACTTCCCAGTGTATTTGTGCTTCCACGTGACTTGCTGGTTTACTGATTTTGTTTGGACATGGAATCGCCTGATTTGCTTTCATATTTACCTGGTTTGCCAGGACAGTGTCAATATAGGGGTTTGCATTTGCTGGAGCTTATCTGTTACGTACAGTTTATTAATGGAGTAACCTCAACGAGTAAATATATGCGTACAAATGTGTGTATACATTATTAGGATAAGAAAGCATTTTGGCCCATTTTTCTCTCCTAGCAGTAACAGGTCTGAGTGCACCGTTTAAGTGGGTACAGTCACTTTCATTTAAGGGAAAATTAACTTTTCTTCCATTTGCTATTGTTCTCTGAGGAGGATTATAATACGGTCAGTGAAATGCTAAGAAGGGTAAAGAAAAATTATGTTAACCTCAAAAGAGGGAATGTCTTATTTATTGCCTAACCTTGTAATTATCCTGCAGAAAAGAAATACTGAGGGGAAGGGGGGGAACTTCTTTTTTCTGTCCAACTTCCACCTCCCCATACTCTGTCACTCCTGACAGTGTAACTAATGGTCATATCTGGATCCAGCCCTCCCCACCTCCGCTCCACTGACATCATAAATTATCCAGATCTAAATGGACAACATTCATTAGCTGTGCACTTTACAGAAAGAGCCAGCTCAGGAGCTAAGCGCTCGCCCATTTTTATTAAAAGTTAAAAAGCTCCTTGCTGTCACGGAAAGGGGAGGTTGGAGGAGGTACAATGGAGGACAGTGCCGCAGAGCTAATAAATAAAAATAATAACTATTACCATTGGTTGAGTGACCCAGGGAGAAGAGCACTACCAAGCCATTTGTTGTTCCCTTTCACTTGTCAACAGCAGTGGCTTAAAAGCCTTCGCCATTGTTCAGGGCCTAATAGCACCTGTTGGGAAGATAGGAAGACAGCTGTCAAAAAAAGAAAAAAAAAGAGAAAAAAAAAAGAGATGGGGGGAAGAGGGTGGGGGAGGAGGGTGGAAACCGATGATTAGTTCAGTAACATGCACTTTGGTGCAGCTGCAGCAGGACGTTTCGTGGTTCCCATTTGGAAGTGGGGCTCTTCCCTCCCCAGCCCAGCGGAGCCCAGAGTACGGAGGGGTGCCGGGTGAGGGGATGGAGACAGGCATGCTCATTTCTGAGAGCAGTGGTAGTTCACCAAAAAAAAAAAACCCCAAACCAGGCCTCAACAGCAGAAGTTGTGGCTTGGTGTTAGGAGCGCTTGTTTCACTTTTTTTAAATTTTTTTTTTTTTTTTAATTTTTATTGCTCTTGTGTTGGCAAATAAGGATCCTCTTCCCTCTTTGTCAAGGTAAAGTGGACGTGTAAGGAAGGCAGGAGAGGTCAGGAGGCCCAGGTATCAACAGCTGCCTTTGCTGCTGATCACCTGGAGACCAGAGCTGCATGCTTTTTGGTGGTGGGAAATGATGGCTGTAGCAAGGGCTGAAAGAGAGGCTATTTAGAAAATTGTCTCCTCAGCTTCATCACATATAGTCCTTGCTTTTGTCATTTTGAGGAAAATTATGAGACTCAATTCAAGACTCATTTTTTTTTTCCCCATTTTTAAAAAAGTTGCTTTGAGTTTTTTGGGTAAAAATGCTATAGTAACTCTATATGAAGGGTTACATTGTTGTTGAATTTAGGATTTGAGAAGTGGAGTGGTTGAGCTTCAGAAGGATTTCCTTGAAATTCTAGCCAAATGCTGTAGTTCTCAATTTATATTTTATGGTTATTTAGATTATATATTTTTTGGCTCTCTTGGGATTTTGTTTTAGGGTTTTTTGAGAAAGCATTTAATTACTTAAAAAGAGACAGGTCAGCACAAAAGATCTTTTCTGTCAAAGGATAAACCATAGAATCTCCCTAAAACATCTTTAATAATGTGGCAATACCCAAAAAAGTTAGTGTATAGTCATCTCGTTGAATGCTTTTTTTAAACTCTCTTGCTTATTAAGGATGTGCTGAAGATGTAAAAAATTAGCAGACCAAAAACATTGCCCTCTGTTAATATTAACAAGCTATTATGACCATTTAATTATAAACTGGCTCTGTTGGTAGCGCTAACACAAAAATGTATGTCAGGGGAATATCTGTTTCAGTGGAATATCTGTCTAACTCAGAGAGAAAAATGAAACTGAAGTGAAATTTAATGGTATTTAATTCCAGATGTGTCTGTTTGTTACTCTTGAAATAGTCTCTGGAAATATTAAAACATCTTTGTGGTTTCAGAATTTCAGTGAAGCTCAGGCTTGGTATAGTGCCGCCTTCTGTCAACTGATACAAGTTCTTGCTGGGTGGAATGCTCCTGAGAAAATAAATTCCTTCTTTCATTTAGAGATGCCTGGAAATAAAGAGGCATTAGAAAGTGGAAGAACACAGATTACAGATTAAGACAGAATTATCTTTTTTTCAAGTGTAGGAGAAATTTTTTTTATTTTACTGTTGAGCTTCTTTTCATAAGAGTTCCTACTGTTGTAAGTGTGACATTAGTGACAAATGAAAAGATTGCTGTTCAGGTGTTTGAAAGTGACTTACTTGGTTTCATTTATTATTTTTGTATGTCAGGAAGGTGCAGGGAATGTTTCTAAAATTAAACTTTTTTTTTAAGTTTGGTAAGTTTAAATAACTTGCTTCCTTCGTGTCTGTTAATTTAATTAGGGTTGAAGAAGGTGGTGGTAGCGGCGAGTTGGGATCATTCTAAAGATTCTATATGCTGAAAAAAGATGTTCCAGCAACAGTTGTGCCAGTGAAATGCCAGATTTGGCAGAACGCGTTCACAGGCGGCTCTTTCGCCAGCTCACTGGCCTGGATCTCCAAAGGCAATCAGGAGCCTAATTCCTTCCCAGAATGAGATTTATGCTCCTGAATGCCTTTGGGAATCCAAAGCACAAGAGTCTCAACAAATTTCAGTGACAAAAGATACATTATCCTGTGCATGGCATCCAGTGCCATTCGCAGTGCCTTGGTGTGCCCTTCTCTGGGGGACACAGTTGCTCTGCTGCAGAATGGGGAAGGCAGAGATTGAATCAATTCTCCACTCTAAGGACTGACCACATTCTACTCTGTATTTGCAAGGACAAGGATTTAGATGGAAGGTAACTGATGCTGTCCTAGTGTATCTTCAGAATAATTAAGCTGTAGTGGTTATAGGGGTATCCTGCAAGTAATAAAGTAAGTAAGTAAAATCATTTCCATCCTCATGGAAATCTGAGGCAGCCAGCAGCAGCTCCAGGCTTGATGTGGAAGGCCAGATTCATGGAGGTGTGAGTGGAGCACACCACTGTCCAGCTTCCCTGGCACACAAATATGAATGCCACCCCCACAGCAGGGGAACAGGCAGCAACAGCAGCTTGGAATCCTAGATTATTATTGTTTAATCAACATTTAATCAACGTACACTTAGTAGCCTTGATGGGCTCTGTAGCTACGGTATGTAAGGCAATGAATTATGTAGTTTGCAAGTTAGCATTCTGGAAACAAGAGAGCTGGAATTCCCTGTCGATCTGAGGTGGGAGCGGGGATTCAGGCTTGTTACCTGACTCAGCATTGTGTTTGTGGAAGAGGTGGTTTTATCAGGTGTGGAGGCTTCATGGACATTTTATTGACGTTAGATGTTCTCAGTCCAGAAGAGTGTATGACAGACAGACTTTTAGAAATATCTCAACTTTTTACATTCTGAAAGCAGACTCTGTCCCAAAGCTGTATACCAATAAAGGGGACGGAAGCTGAGAAAATCTCAACTGTTGTCTGTGTAACCCCAAAATGAACATAGACTCTGCTGCTGGGAAACTGAAGGACTGGCAGAAGGTATTACATGACAGGCTTGATTTCTTTCCCTTGTACGTGTCATGTCTGGAGTGTGACACTGCTCCTAGAGTAGGTGACCATTTGTTGAAACAAGGCAGCCTGAAAAGTACACAGCGAACACTGCGAGTGCCAGTGCGTTCAGGTGATGGAAGCTATAAAAAATTCAGACAATAGCCTGACTGTTCCTCAGGGTGTAGTTGAATGAGATGCTGATTTTGGCCACAAACCTAGCTTAAGAAGTCCCCGTGCCCTCCCCCTGTCCTGCTTAGCCATGTGTTCCTGCCTTGTGCTGTGGTTTGCTGGCTCCTCGCTTACATCCTAAGGGATAATTAGTTCAACAAGTGGTAGTATAGTGTATCTGAAGGCTACTCTAACCTTTTCTTCCTAATAAATGTCCTTGTGTTTTAAGGTAACTTTCTTGTAAGACTGGCATTGGTGAGCAGTTGTAAAAATAACTGCTTGTCTATTTGTAGATAGAGTAAAATCGTGGGTTTAGTGGCATTCATAGGTTACTGATTTTGATTTTAAAATCTTGAATAATTTATTTCTTGTGCTATGGAACCTTTTCTGGCTATGTGAATTATTATTTTTAGCACAAGAAGCAGTACTCTTGTGCCAGAAATCACAATAAAAATGTCTTATCATTCATATACTTCATTAATACAGCATGATGGGTATTGCAAAAGAGAGCCAGCACCTTGAAAACAACTGTTGTATTACTAAGCATACAGAACATTATGCAAGTATGCTCAACAAGAGTACTATGGTAATCTGATGTCGTGCACCACAGGTAACTACAGTCATCTGTGGATACAGAAGTTGATTTTGTCTGAAATAAAAAGCTATGGGAGAGCTAACATGTGGCTGGGATGGGACTGGAGATTCCAAAAGCAGAGGAAGGCTGGTTATGCCTGCTGGAGAAGGGAGCTTTTTAGTAGGTTTGGAAGCCACCCATGGACATATGTAGCCCAGCTGTTTTCTGCACAGTGGTTGTGATGGCGCGGTGTAGTAAGAGTCGTACTATGATGAGCTTGCCAGAGCACCGTAGCTTCCTAATATCTCATCGAAATTTGAATATTTCTTTTGTGTCTCTGAGTTTGTGCCCAAAGACCAAAAAAACATTTTGTGTATTAAAAAAAACCAACGAAGAACCCAACAGCATGCTACTCTCTGTCCAGTCAGAGGAGCCCCAGGTAGTATTATACTTAGCACCAATTTTTGCTTATCACACCTGAGCAACTACGTCCCACATTTGAACAATATTTACATTTACAGAGGTGTTTCCTGGTGTATCCTCCAAAAGTTTAAAATGCTTTTAGACTGGTGAAAAATTGCAGTATTTCCAGGAAGGCAAGAGAAAAATGTATGTTGTGTGGTCTTTGATTTCCAAATTTAAATACATTCTGTGTTGTGCCTGCTCATGATTCATAGTGTCTTGCCTAGCTGCAAGTAGTTCCCTAAAAGCATGATTCTGTTGATGGAGAACCATATGTGAATGCAGATGCTGTATGTCTATGTAACCTGCTGATACCAACCATTTCTTCATAAGAGTTGCTTTATTTTCTTTGCTAAGAAAATTGTTTCTGATTTTGTGTAGGTAAGACCTTCGTAATAAAAAAAACGGGTGCATAAAAAGAGAAACTTCTTGTGTCTCTATATGTGCTTGTCTGCTCTTTTAAAGGGAGAATGGAAATCTGCCCTTCATCTTGTTTCCTGATTTAAACCAGAAAGGGTTTGTTGCGGTGCATGGGGGCAGAACAAGCGCCAGCAGGGTGGAGCGTCGATAGGTGAGGGTTGTGGAAATGGTGAGTGGAACTGGAGCCAACAGGTGTAACGTATTTATGACCATAGCAGAAGAAAAGAGTGAATAATGGAAGGGAGGGTATTTGCCAGGTCTTTCATAATATAAAGGAAGGTGCTTGCCAGAAGTGGAAGGTATATCAGCCAATGCTAAAATTTATTCATGATCATTTGTGCCGACCAAATATTCCTTCCTCTAGGAATGACATGTGTTGGCAGGAAATGTCTGGTGGTCTGGCTGTGTATTGAGCAACTCCTGGCTTCTCTCCACTCTGCTACACTTCATGTCATCATCCTTGCTGAGGCCAAACATCTTTCTTTTACTTTGTCCTAAGAAGTCTTTCTCTTTCATCCCAGGACAAGAGCTGTTCAGAGTAGTTATGGAGGAGGGAGGACTTTGGGCATCTCCTTGAGAGAGTACCTTTGCTTGGACACCCAGACACCATGCAAGTGGGAGGCTCCAGGACTCATGTTGTTCTTCTAACTTGTGGTTGACTTACATCAGCCTCCTTCCCTTTTATCATAGTTGTCTCTTCTTTTAATGTTAGAGCTTTGGTCTCCTCTTTCCTCTTCAGATATGGCTCTTCTGGAAACGCCTCACATGGAGAGCCCCAGTCCCGCATCTTGTTACAGCATGATGGAATTGCATTCCTTTCTCTGGCAGCTGCATGAGACTGAAGTTTGCTTTTAGTAACTAATCAGAAGGAGCAGAAAGAGGTAATAGGAAGAGATTTGGCAATGAAGACCATTGTAAGTTTTTTATAAATGGATTTCCAGGACTGTGATGGTCCCAGGGCTGGAGCACCTCTCCTATAAGGACAGGCTGAAAGAGTTGGGGCTGTTCAGCCTGGAGAAGAGAAGGTTCCAGGGAGACCTTATAGTGGCCTTCCAGTACCTGAAGGGGCTACAAGAAAGCTGGGGAAGGACTTTTCATAAGGGCAGTTAATGACAGAACAAGGGGAAATGGGTTTAAACTGAAAGAGGGGAGGTTTAGATTAGATATTAGGAAGAAGTTCTTCACTGTGAGGATGGTGAGACACTGGAACAGGTTGCCCAAGGAAGTTGTAGATGCCCTCTCCCTGGAAGTGTTGAAGGCCAGGTTGGATGAGGCTTTGAGCAACCTGATCTAGTGGAAGGTGTCCCTGCTGATAGCAGAGGGGTTGGAACTAGATGATCTTTAAGGTCCCTTCCAATCCTAACCATTCTGTGATTCTATGACTGTGATGCTGGAGCAGGGACTGAAAAGAGCTACGGGAGAGGTTAGGCCCGAAGGGACTGCTGTCTTGTGGGACTGCGTTTTTGGAAGGCTGACAAGGCAGGTTCAGGTACCTGTGCAACTGTGCTGTCACTGAATTGAGAGTAGGATTAGGTCACTCCCAAAGGGGGGCTAGAATGCCTGAAAAAAAAATAACGCACCTTCTGAAAGTAGACTAAGTTAAATAGAAGCCTATCAGACAGTGCTAAAAATGGTGCCTTTTACTACAGCTTTCTAGCCTTGGCCACTTCCTGGAAACAAACCACTCCTTTCTCAGTGTGAAAACTTTTAAGTCTTTTAAACAAATAAGTCAATGAAGCTGTATTTAAACATCAAATAAAGAAGCAGAGGGACAGTGGCATGCTTGTTAGCACAGGAGAAGTTAGATTAAAAAGCAATTTTATGTTGATTTGCTCCCTCCCTGGAAGTGTTGAAGGCCAGGCTGGATGAGGCTTTGAGCAACCTGGTCTAGTGGAAGGTGTCCCTGCTGATGTCAGGGGGATTGGAACTAGGTGATCTTTAAGGTCCTTCCAATCCTAACCATTCTGTGATTCTATGATAATTTACTTACATACTTTGGTTTCCAGTACTGCCAGAGCATATGTGTGTGTGTGCCCAACACATACCAATGCCCACATGCAAGTTGGAGCAGTTAATCTGGGACTGTTACACCACCAAGAAAGTGGTTTAATTCTGTGCGCTGAAGGACTGTGTGAGAATTACTGATTGCTGGCATCGGTCTTCAGGTCTCATTTTTGTTGTAGATGAGGAAGTCAGCCTTGATGGTGATTGGCAGGAAAGGGAGGGAGAGGAAGAGGGAGGGCAGCAAGGCCAGGGGACACCGAGGAGGTTGTAGCAAGGTGGAGGTTGGTCTCTTCTCCCAGGTAACCAGTGATAGGGCAAGAGGTAATGGCTTCAAGTTGCACTAGGGGAGGTTCAGGTTGGATATTAGGAAAAATTTCTTCTCTGAAAAAGTAATCAGACATAGGAACAGGCTGCCCAGGGAAGTGGTGGAATCACCATCCCGGGAGGTGTTCAAGAAACGTGTAGATGTAGCAGTCAGGGATATGGTTTAGTGGGCATAATGGTGATGAGTTGACAGTTGGACTGGATGCTCTTAGAGGTCTTTACAACCTTAATGATTCTGTGATTCTGCCACAATGCCTGGTGCAGTGGGAGGGCCATTCATCAGTGGGTACTGCCATACCCAGTGGTACAAGAAACATATGCAAGCAACAGAAGCAAGGGTGAAAGAAGAAAAATAAAAAGTAAATATCTCTAGAAAGAGCTAATGACTAGTAAATGTGCTGAATAGAGGCAGCAGAAATCATTTTGGTGGATTAATTTGTATCTCTATTAATTTAGTCCATCTCCTCTTTGCCAATATTTACTTAATGATTCCTGTTATTCTTTCCATCTCAGTCTTCTCTTTGGTGCCCTACCCATAATCCTCTTTTAAAACAACACTTAACACTTTTCATAGTGTTTCTGGAAGGAAAATGTTTCCCAAACATTAATGAATTACTGTTCACAAACAACCCATGAACAACTCTTTTGTAGATGTATTCATACTGTGCTGTGGATAGACTTGGAATCATTTTACTTTGTGCTGTAGGACCTCTGCTGCAAGTAGGTAATTGGAGGGGTCTTCTCAGCACAAGTGGGGCTCAGAAGAAGAAGTGGGGCTAATCCCAGGTTCCTCTTGAAGATGGAATTAGAAGATGGGAGATGCTCTGAAGAGTCATGATACTCAGAATGGCAGAGCACACTGCAGGTAGCTTTTTGGAAATGGTATTATAGATTATCATGATACATAGTTGTCCTGATGCAGATCCAAAATCTGTAACAATATATTTCAGGTTTTGAATATAGTAGCATTGGTTTGGTGAATCCAAGAGGAGAGTAAGTGTTAGAGTAGGGATTAGGAATAGCAGTTCCTGTGTGCAGGCCACCTTTCCCGATTTCAAACTGCATGCTGTATCTACAAGCATTAAAAGTCTTACTGATTTTCTAATAAATCCAGAGGAGTGCTGGGCAAACGAGATACAGTGATTATTTCTTTTCTTAATTTGAAAGCACCATCTTCCCAATGAAGTCTGAAAAGAAACTGAACAAAAGATGACTTTGTTTCTGTATAATTCATGAAATGTCTACCACTGTAACCTTTTAAACAAATATTTTTATTTAAGATGTGTAAATTTCAAATCATTTTTTTTAACGGGGTACGTAAATGACATAATAAATGTTGGTTTCCAAGATAACAGTGCATAACGTATTTCACAAGCAGTGACTGAAATGTTGAGTATATGAATAGCATATTTTATGTAAGTACAATACGTTAACAGAGTCTATCAGAGAATTAAACTAGCTGTCATGTAATATAGCTCTATAAAGCTGTAGGGGTAGGGAAGCTATTGTCTTTCAGAATTAAAGTTCTTTTTTAAATATTAGCAGAAAGACAACTATTTGCTGATTCTATATCAAAATTGTGTTGAAGTGCCTTCCATAAAAATTGCAGTTCGAGTCAAGAGAGGTTTGAAACTAAGTTAGTACACCAACTAAATACGATTACATGGGGTTTTTTTAAAGGAAAAAAAAAATCTATATAATATTATTTTAAATAGTTAACATACAGTATTTCAACAGGGGAAACACTGATTAGATCACCACGATCTATTTTATGCCCTCAGCATTGCTGAGGGGCTTATAATTGTGTTAAATTTTCATATTACTCATACCCACACATGAACGAACAGATGCGTCGTTACTATTGGGATTTTGCCATTTGCCCTTTTTCCCCATCTCTCATCATGAAATTTCCTACCGAGATCTTTACCATTCTCACAAAAATTCCGTTATTGATACACGTTATTCTCAGCTTATTTGTCACCCAGAGGGGGAGGTGGCCATGGCCGTGTGGCTACTATTTCTTGAAGGTGACAAGTTAGGAGACTTCTGGGGTTTTTTTGGGTTGTTGTTGTTGTTGTTTTGGTTTTTTTGTTGTTGTTGTGTTGTTTGGTTGGGGTTTTTTTTAGGAGCTCACCACGGTGAATATTTTTTCTAGCTGCAGGGGGGAAAAAAGCTTTGTGGTGGACTTTGCTGACAATAGACTTTAAAAGTTAAGACGGGTTGCTTTGGGTGCCTGGAA
>NW_010334776.1:29781-30093 GCF_000700745.2 Antrostomus carolinensis | reverse complement strand
TCCTGCTTTGCAAAGGTTTTGATGACTGACAGCCCTTCTGCTTCTTGCTCTGGCCTGTTTATGTGCTGCTCGAGAATTTTTTTGAAAATCCTGCTTTGCAAAGGTTTTGATGACTGACAGCCCTTCTGCTTCTTGCTCTGGCCTGTTTATGTGCTGCTCGAGAATTTTTTTGAAAAGCGCAGGGAAAAAGAAAAAAAAAGTTTTTTTAAAAAAAGAAAAAAGATAAAAGAAAAAAGAAGGATTTTTTTTCTTTTTAAGAGGGGGAGGAGGGGGAAAAAAGCAAGCGTCGGCGCTGATTTGACCTATTCAGAT
>NW_010334776.1:11212-29434 GCF_000700745.2 Antrostomus carolinensis | reverse complement strand
TCTGGCAGTGGGATGGGTGCATGGGGATGTGCCTGTGCCGGGGGGAGTCTGCCGGCCCCGGGGTGAAGCAAGAGGCCATCGGTGTGCCCGTGTGTTATTTATCCGTGAATACCGCTCTGCGTGCGGGTGCTGTAGCGGGAGTTGGGGCTCCCGCGGTTCCCCCAGACGGTTCGCAGAGCGGGAGCGAAGCCGCCGTCCCGCAGCCGGGACCCCGCCCCGTCGGCACCCCCGCCCCGCTGAGGGGTGCGGCGGAGCTTTCCCGGAGCCTGGAGTTGGGGCGTCAAGAAAAGAGGCGGAATTAGCCAAACAAGATAATGAAGGTTGCTCGTAATGGTTTTTACTGTGGGGAAAATTAACCAGTTGCTAATAATTGTATGGTCTCTAGGCCAGACGGTCCCTTTGATAAGTTAACATGTACTCCCTTTATGCTCCTGGTAGGGGGTAAACAAATGCCTGAACAAATACAAATACACATAAACACAAATGTGGAGAATAGCAGTATACGTCTTAGATCCAGATAATAAGTGTGGGTATTGTTATTTAGATGGCGCATACTGGGACACTTATCTTTTAGTACACTCCATTTTCTAACTGAATGCAGTGCTAATCGTGGGATTGAAAGCTATTGTAATTGTGTACCCATCTAAATGCTGACAAGAATATACAATTACATTGTTTGGAATCGAGTTTAATGTTCTCTGAATTTTATTAGCATTTATATTTACTTATGCATTAAAATTCTACACAAAAAGAGGTCAGAATACGAGAGTTACAGACATAAATATCAGACCCATCCACACCTTCACTGCATTTTTCCTGAAAATACTGAACAAATATATTTTATTTTATTATTTTACTTTATTTTTAAAAGAAGTGATAGAATCTGAAATGGGCAAATAATGGGTTTCCATTCTAAGCAATGCCTTTTCTCCCTCTGGATTTTTGCAGTCTCTTAAAGCTTTTTTTCATACCCAACTTTTTATTATTATTTATAATGTGCGTGTTACCGGAAAATCTTTCCACAGTATGCTTACCACCACGCGATGTTTAAACACACATTATAAAGTGGATGTAATTGTAAACACTCAGAGGGATATAATTACATGTAGCAGATTTAGGAGCTAATTCTTTGCTTCTCACTCTCTCTCTTTTTTTCTCTCTCTCTTTACTCTGCATTTTATCAACATAATTATTTTTTGACTGCAGACTAACACCCAGAAATTGACAGGTATCCATTATAGGCAGCAACTTGTTCACCAAATTGAAAAACAATGAACTGCAGGTTTATATGTGCCCATTGTCATACAGAATTACAGGGGCTTTGTTCCACAAGAGGAAAAAGCTAATCGTTTTGAAACAGCAGGTGACAAAACACATTCTTCCCCCCCCCCCTTTTTTTTTTTTTTTTTTTTTTTTTTTTGTTTTCCCTCCCCTCTTATCAGTTTGTTGATGAAGTCATTATGAACTGGGGCCCAGAATAGGGTTGGCCTTATTTTTAGCAGATAGACTTTTAATGAGTTCTATTGTGGAGACAGTCATGTTGATTTGCTTACATTTTTTTTCCCCCCCTTCACTCAGAAACTCCCAGTATTGAAAAGCTACTATCAAAGGACTGGAAAGACAAGCTTCTTGCCATGGGATCAGGGAACTTTGGAGAAATAAAAGGTAACGCTGTTTCTGTGCTAAAGCAAATTGAGAATGAACATACAGATATCACTGGCTTTATGGAAATTTGTTTGTTTGCTCCTCTTCCCCTCCCCTTGAAACATCATAATTTAGGGCTTAAATGAAATATATGCTCTCCATCTGTGATAGTACAAATAAATGAAATGGTTTCTTGCCCTAAGTGCATGAACTTGCATAAAGCTTTTTTTTGCCTGTATCGTTCTGTGTTATAAGAGTTTCCATCCTATTGCTGGATTGGAAAAAAAAAAAAGTCAATTCCCATATCAAACACAGGCTAACTTGGTGTCAGAGCGTAGCAGAGCTCAGCTTCTGAAATCTGAGGGTGATCAAAAGTCCTTGTGAATTTTTGGACAGATTTTGATGATGTAGATTTTTTTTTTTTTTTTTTTTTTTTTTTTACTTTTCTGTGTGTAGGGAGAAAAAAAAAAAAAAAGCAAAGTTTGTGTAATGATTCCTCTAGGTACTGAAATTAGCCAGTGCAGATTTTAAAAGACAGTGTACAACATCTGTGCACTAAAGCGTGTTTTTTTTAAAGCTGTACTCCAGAAGGAAAATGGCAAAATTTGACCACTCTCCAGCAGCAGTAGCTTCTGCTTTGCCAAGACATTTCCCCATTTTATATATGTGAGGTAATTTTAGGGAACCTGTAGTTGTTTATTTTAATGTAATTTACTACTTTTATAATTCTTCCTCAGTGATTGCGATGAGGAGCTGACTCAAACATGTCAAAAATTTTAGTTTCTAGAGCAGCCATTATCACTTTGAAAAGAAACAACAACCCCGATTCTTCTCCCATTTATATCCGTGTACATCTGGAGCAGCAAAATCACAGCCAGTGTTGCTTTGGAAATGTGGAAGTAGAATGAGATTAAAATTAAACCCTTCTTTTATGTTTATAAACGAGATTTCATATCTCTCAATTTTTTTCTTGTTTGTTTGCTTACTAATGATGTCCCTGATACCAAGATCCTCATTCGGGCAGGCTCGCAAACCTCCTGCCTGACAGGTTTAAGGACCTTCTGCATGAGAGGTGGGCAGTGTTCGGTAAAGAATACACCATGACGTGCTTCAAGAGGATAATGTCTTGGTACATGTGCAAAGATAGTGTTATTTTAATCATATGTGCCTTCCAGCTTGTCACCGATGAGCCGCCAGCATTGGTTTGCGCTAGTCCACACTGACTTACACAAGGAGGAAAGTATGCCACTTGCTTCCCCTAGCTTCTCCCTAAGAGGCTGTAATTCAAATATATATATTCATTGCATATGTAGAATAACTTTAAAACAGAATATAGTGCTTCGGCCCCAAATAGGCTGAGATATTATTATAACAGAGGGCCAAACCCTGAGTTCTTTATTCCCACTGAGCACGTTTTCTCTACGTGCGTAAAGCAACAGGTCATAAAGAGGTAGGGTAGCCACTGGGCTCATCTGCGAGTTCTGGTTTTTAAAAGCATATTGCTTTAAAATAACATCGTTGTCTGCCATGAACTGATGAATCTTTAAGATGTTTCAGGCCCAAAGTACACAGGCGGCTTTCATATCCACTTTCGGGTGTGTATTTCAGCAGTTCTTGCATGTTGTTGGAAGCCTCTTTAACTCCTGATATGCTGGAGCCTTCAGAAGGATTCCCAGCGATTCTCCGTTGCCTGTGGACTTGGTAAAGCTGCTCTGAGAAGTGCTGCCCACCGAGAAGGCGGTCTGTTCCTAGTCCTTGTGATCTTGTTCTGTTGGAGGGCAATCTTTTTTGCTCCCTCCCTCTCTCTTTCCCTTTCACAAGTTAAACTTGAAAGCGGCAGCAGCAGCTCTGTGCTAGCACGAAAGAAATTCAACAGTCCTTTCAGTCTTGCCCGCGGGGAGGATGGGGAGCAACAGCACAGCCTCAAAGAAGGGTTTTCTTTGCTTTAATTTTTGTTTTTTAGCTTCATATTTTGAACACAAGTCGAGTTATTGTTCTGTAGCTCTGTTCAAAAGCTTCACATCTGAGGCTTTTTAGTGCAACTGCGGTTCTATGGTTGGGGGCATGGTTATTAGGTGTTTGGATCAGGTTTGGCAGTAAGCTGTGAAAACAGGCGCTGGTTTATTTTTCCTACTGACTGCCGTGACAGTTGCAATTATTGTCCATTGTTCCTAGGTGGCTAGAAAGGAGGGAGGATACAATAGAGCATTGCCCTCTGGGGGTAAATGAATTTGACTTACAGGTTCTTGGGGGGTCAGGCAGGCTGATTATTTAGTGCCCAGGAATGCGGTTTTCATGGCAGCGCCAGCCATGAGCGGCCAACAAACAATGCCTCAGCTGTATTGCAGCTGTATTTAGTGAGGCAACATGAAAGGTGTGCAAGTTGAGCTGTTTTATACTCACGTATGCGTGTACAAACACACATATATTATGCTGGAATTTTTTTTTTTTTCCTTCTATAGGAACATGGAATTATTAAGTTCTCCAGTTGTGATTTTTTTAATTAACTTCTCTCTATATTTGGTTTGGCAGCTACATTTATTTTTTTTTTTTCCCCCCTCATTTCTCTATTAGTGATATTTGGAAACCCCACACAAAAAACGTCTTATTATTAATACACCCTGGAATGTGGACAGCACTAGAAGCTGTACTGCCCAACTGTCTTATGCGCTGAATCGTTTTTTCCATTTAACTGTTCAAAATTTCATTGTGTTTTTCATTAGATCTGGGGGAGTTTTAGTATGTCATGTGCTAAAGTCTCAGTACTAGGCTACATATTGTTAATGCCCAAGTCTGTGTTATTACCATTGAGTTTTATTCTCTGGGAGAGATTAAAAGAAAGGGAGATGAAGCGGAAGACTTTCTTTTCTATTAGTGTTATTTCTTTTAAGTTAGCACTAATATTTTATTAAAGACAGGGGAGTTGACGAATGGTTGGAAGTCACCAGACTCTGACGTTTTGCATTCAGTTGTTCTTGTTAGTTGCTTTGTTACTTTTGGCAGCTACTTTAAGCCCCTCTTTCTTTATCTGCATGCCTGCAAAATGGGGGGAACCATCACTGAGTGTCTGCAGAGGTCTAGCTGCAAACTTCCAAGATGACCATTAGAAGAATCTATGTTTGTCCAGTTACTAATGGCAAAGGGAATGTAGTATTTCAGGCCAGGGCTTGATTGAAAGGTATTGCAAGGGAATACTCTTGTACTTAAAAGGGGGCAAAATCTAGAACCTTTCATCTCTGCGGAAATATTAACTCAAATGCCTGTTTCTTTAGAGAGGCAGTCTGGGGCTAAATCAATAATAGAAGTTTGGCACTGGAGATTTCTTAAGAAATTTTGTTTTGAAATCCCTGGAATTTTTACTCTGTTCAAAACAAGTCAGTCTATAGTAAAACCCATAAAACATGCTGTTAAATTGAAACATTTTAAAATAAAACTGTGAAACTGTATATTTAATTGATTAAAGCCTGGTAAAACTTACTTCTATCCATCATATTCAAGACCAGGGCTCAAAAGGCCTCTGGAGTATTCACGGCTAATGCAGTTTATTGGATTCAGTGGAGCAGAGAGAGCTTCAGGTCTCAAACCGATCATCTACAGGAAGAAACATTCTACCTCCTTTCCACTTTCAGCGTAGCCACCTGATATACCCGTGCATTGGAGGGTAAAAGTGGTTGCTTCCCTCCAAAGCAACGTTTCCAGCTGCAGCAGAGGCAGCATGTAGGGTGGACCGTTGATAGGAAAAGGTGCAAGAAGTTTATCTCCATGCTCTTCAATGTCAGTGGCTGTGCCTATACTTAGAAAACAAACATGAAACTTCTAGAAGTTTCTCTGGTGTTGGGCCTCCTCTGAGAAGACTGAGGGAATGGTGCCAGCCCCTCAGGTGGCCAGGTGCATCATGAGGTGCACGGCCTTGCTAACGCTGATGTGAGCGAGGCAGCTTTAACCGTAATGAGAACTCTCTTTAAAAACTTCCCCAGCGTACACAAAGCCTTTCTGCTAATCTTGTCCATCTCTCGCTTATCGAGAGTTGTCAAGAAATAATAATGCATATTTTATATGTTCCCCACTTAGCTAGTTTTGAATAGGCGTGTGGAACAAAAGGCTGAACTGACTTTTGTTTCTAATCTTTCCCAGTTGGTTTTCTGTTGAGGTGAAGGCATTGTTAACAGTGATTGCACCTGAATCTCTCAAGAAAGACCAGGCAAGCCTGAACCTGATATTTTTTGGTTGTTTGAAAATCCTTCTCTATTGTACAGGTTAGTTCCTCAGCAACTCAGGTGAAGTGTTTTCTGCACTCACTGTGAAAGGGATCATCATTAGGGTAAAATCAGCTCTTTGTTGTAGCCACTTACATCTAGGTGCCTCTAAAGACTGCATGGGAGCAACCACAGATTTGCAAGTGTAATTGAAAGTGAGATTAGCCTACCAATCCTAATCTTTAATGTATAATAACACAGACATTTGTTTTGTGTGAGAAACTGGGTTCCAAGTTCTGTGAAGTATCAGTGCAGGTATTATATCATCCTATGTTTGATGTGTGATAGAGCTGTGTTTGCTGAAGACTCTAATCTTGCTTCTGTGTTCAGAAGATGGGGCATGAGTGAACGGTTTTATGACTGCCAATAATGGATAAAGAGAAATAATCCATTCAGCGATACTATAGCTCATCAGAGCCCATGAATTAAAGACATATGTTATGTAGATTCAATGTATGGATTAAAACGGATAATCTGGTAGGTGACACACAGAATCTTGAGATAAGTGGGCTATGCAGATTCGGTGTATGGATTGTGATGGATAATTCCATTTAAGTAATGCTGGACAAGTTGAAGACAAGTAAGCTTCGGGTGGTGTTCAGGTTATGTGCAGTAATCCAGTGAGTGACACTTTGGATCGCATAATCTGTAAACTGAAGACAAGGAAGCTGGGGATTCTGCATTTAGATGTGGACAGGAGGAAGGAGGGGGAAGGGGAGGGAGATTATTCATGGGGAATACACTGGGTTTAAACCTTTGACTAATAAAGCACAGATCCCCTGGAGATGTAGGAAAGCTGAACACTTTCTTAGGAGCTGTGTGAATGTTGCATTTGCAAATTAATGGTTGAAAAATGTTTGCAAACTTGTGTCAGATGTGGACATTTTGCATTATTTTTTGTGGATAGTATTGTATTTGAAGTGGGGAGAGAAGGAGGGTGAGAGAGAGTCAAAAGTGAAGGAGGTAAGATACGTCTGGTTGTCGGCTTTTAACTGTGATAAATTCAATATTTATTGCAACCTACTTAGTAACATCTTTGTGTTTATTTTTTTTGGGTGTTTAATAGTAGCAAATTGCCGAGAGAGTGAGCTTTAGTCCTTTGTTAGTATTTCAAAAGTGCTTGTGGGGGAGACCTGCCCAGTGGCACACAGAGGAACCTGAGTTTTGAGAGGAAATTTGGCAGCTGCTGAAATAGTGGAGGTTGATCACAATGCAATATGATACTCTCGGGCTGCAGAGAAGTAGACGGTGCCAACTGAGACACACCAACGCAGAACTTCTTTCAGGCCAAGTGAAAGCCTGAAATGGAGACTGTGACTGGATGGAGCTGCTCCTATTTGACCCAAGAGTGGGAGGTTAGTTGAGGGTAGTATTTGTGGAAGGAGGGTTGGAGGTATCTTTTTTTATTATTATTATTTTTTATTTTTTTTAAGCATCTAAAATGCGAAAAATGTGAATTTGTGACAAAGCAGCAAATTCAGGCTTTTGCAGATTTATTTATTTTTTTAACGTAAAGATACTTAATTTGATCAGAAAAAAGTCAGGTTCTATTTAAATAAAGAGTAACTTTTATTTTTAAAAAGTTATTATTAATAGAGAAAATAGACTAAAATTGAACTAATTAAAGTAGCAAATGCCAACAGCTTTATTTTGTTTGAGCATAGGGAGGCCAAACCACTTTACTTAAAAAATCATCTGGAGGGTTGGATGACAAAAGGGACCTAAACCAGTTCCTCTTTGTACTAAAATTACCTGAAAGATGTGTTGATAGAGATGAATGTTGCTGAGCTACAATTACCAGTTTGTCAAAACAAAGCAAGTATACATACACATACATTTTTATTTTACTGTTTTTCCTGCTGCTGCATAAAATTCCAGCAGCAAATGCTATTTCTCTAGCCTACTTCTAGCTTGTTGTCTAGACAGTAAAACAATGAATAACCTGTGAGAAATAGTCTCAATACAAATGTTGTCTATTCCTTTTGTAACCTTGACAATAAGTTACTAACCTGGTTGAATACCAAGCTTTGTTTGCAGTCTACTGTACCAAAACTTTTCCTAACAGCAAATAAAGAATACTTACTGACAACTTCTTTCCAGCATTGCGAAATAGTAATGTGCTGGTCTGTTATAGAGCAGACAGCTAAGTTTTTGTCCCCACAGAATATTAATTCTTGAGGGGAGTAATGGCAAAAGATGGTAATTGTTCATCATTTGTTTTTATTCATTCTGCAAAGTCTTCCACTGAAACTGAAAAGATTAAGACTGTCCGTATGCTGAAATAAATAACTTCCTTCTAGCTTGCTGTTCTGAAAAGGACTTTGATTTGTCAAACAGAGAAAATTCATTACATTAATCTGTAGGTACAGACAAATGAATTTGAATTCTGGGCTTTTTCTTTCCTTGTTTCTTTTTTTTTTTTTTTGGTCGCTGTGGCTCACTGAGTAAAAAGCAGTCAAAGTTTTATTGTATTATACTGACTTCCCATATCAATCGGATGAAGTAATTTAATTTAGCAAGGTAGTAGGTAGTTGTAAGTGATGGCAGTCATTGTGTGGTAAAGTTGGCTTAAATGCTTAATGAAAAATGCCAGTTTTTAGATGTTTATGTCCTGGCAGCTCCAAAGTTTGCTGGCCTGAAAAGCTATGTGCAAGTCCATAATAAAACACTCTCTGAAGTATTGGTTAGGGAAGCATCAAGAGAGTTAGCACACGTGCACAAGCACATACCTACGTCCACCAACAAACACATACCAGCCAGTATATAATTTAAAGTATATACTCATTGCTTGGTCATAAATATTTGACATTTCTGTTCAAAGACAGAGGAAAGAAGAGTTTAAATTCTGAACTTACCTCAGGCAGTTAGATCTGTTTATCAGACTACGTTTCCTGAAGGCACGTAACATCAGCTCCCCATTGCCTCACATATACAACTTCGGGTGACGTCAGCAGCACAACTGTCTGTGCAGCAAAGGAAGAATACTCCTCTTTGAAATTATTATCAGGTATTAAATAGATTATTTTTTTTAGGGGGAGCATGACAAAGATTAGTTTGCTTGTAAGCAGAAGACAACCAGGTGGCTCTCTCTATTTTACTTTCCAGATTTCCTCACTGAGCAGAGTAGTATTGGGTTTGGATTTCTAATGCTGCAAAGTTAAAACTGGGGTGGGGAGCAGGGGAAGAAAAATAGTTGACAGTGGGATGAGAACGAAACTCTCAAGAAAAGATACTTATTTTATAGACTGCTGATACTTTATTTATTCTTTGGATATAATCATATTGTTGCTAGTAGGAGTTTAATTCTTCTGAGAACAGCTTAGTTAATAGGCTGTTCAGTTTAAAAAACATCCTTCTTGGCTGTTTTTCATTTTTATATTGAAACTGTTATGTCCCAAGCTTAAAAATGGCACTGAAAAAACACATCGCAGGAAATGCTTGGAGATAACTCAGTTTTTAGCTGGTGTATGGGTTGTATTTATGTCCTTGTCACTGTTATTACATCAGAGCACAGTTACACAGAAACTGTGCTGTAGCATGCTTCTGTTGCTTCGTTTGTTGGAGGGCATCAATAATTGCTTCATTTGTAGGGTCCCTTTAGCTAGAACTTTACCTGGTATCAAACCAGGTCAAGCAAAGATTTAATTGTGTATATAATATGTATCCCTGATAAAGTCAGTAGGGCAATTCTTTGCCTTACTGAGGTAGTTCTGTTGGTGACTCTGGTGAGGCCAGCAATAAAAGAGCTTGTAGCATGTAAAGTTAAGAATGACTTTAGGCAAGTTTCTAAAAACTTTACACCTTAGTTTTCTTATATAAGTAATGCATACCACTACCTTTCTGCTCATGGTCTTTAAGAAGATCCATTAGCTTATGCTTTGAAATTAAAAAATGCTCTGTACTGCATGTTCTAATTATTATTATACGACTTCACATTATTTGAATACAGAGTACTTCAAAATACTCTTATTTCCATTTGATCCCCCCCCCAAAAGCTTTGTAGATATAGGATTTTTTTTTTTTTTTTTCTTTTATAACCATAGTTAGTGATATGAACATAATACAATATTACTGTGTTTTCCAGGCTTCGTACTCGCACATTGTTTTCTTTGATTTTTTTTTCTTTGGAAGACAGATGCTGACAGTTCAAAAGCTATTTACATAATTATTTTGATAGTAAACTGACTGGGGAGATACATTTCGCTGTCTGTATGGTGTGTGTGAGTGTGCACACAAGCATCCTGATGGATAACATTCCTAGGGGTTTAATTGAGCCATGTCAGAGGGATGGAGGAGAGTCTCTTGCCACGTCTCTGTCCCGTGCAGAATACACTGGGTGCTGCACAGCTGCGAGCAGATCCGTAGGCTGGCTGCAAGCAGTCGCAGCAAAAGCTTAAAATGCCTGTTAAAGAAAATAATGGCTTTCCTAATTCCTCATTTACATCCTCATTCTGTCTAATAAATTATAAGAAAGTATTTACTGTTTTGATCGCAAAAGCGGTTTCTCTGCCTTTTTTCTTTCTTTTGCTTTGATTCTGTTTTGGGTGGTTCTGCCAAGGTTTCTCCTGTTCGTTTTCTCACTTTAAGTGTGTCATTTGGTCATATTGGTGTCTTCATTCTAATGTTTATTAAAATGTTCCTGTCACTGCCAGTCTGAGACTGTGAATCAGAACTAAGAATGTGTAATAGTTTATTTCACATTTGAGTAAATTTCTTTTACTACTTAAACACTATTATGGATAGTGTTGATTTGAGATGAAGTTTAGGTTTGGCGATACAGAATGCCACTAATTTGAGTCTTCTTTTCTTGCCATCTGCTGTGGGTGCTGCATCCACAAACATTGGTTTTTTTCTTTACAAATCTCTTTTTGTGGTGATGGAGAATAAGCTGACGCATCTGGAAAGCATCTTTTCTTGGGCCGTTCGCTGTATCAACCCGTAGCGTGTACTTTGATGCTCTCTTCCCTGAGTTGTTTTGATAAGTTGTGAGAAATCCACATTTTTACCATTGCAGCGACAGAGTACAGAGAGAACAGTATGAGCACCTACAACCACCTCCTGACAGGCAGGTGGTCTGGTGATTAAAAGCTTTGTTAAACATAAAATGAGCGATATCTATTTGTTGTGGATCTGACGGTAATTAAGAGTAATTTTTGAGGCAGTCATGGATGTCAGCCACTCTCCTTTTACTCCTCACTCAATACCTGTGTGAAGTGGGTCTAGCTTGCTGTCAAGTTGTACACTGCAATAAAGGTCACTTGTTTTTCCTCCCAGCCATGCTGCACGGCTCGAGTGAAAGCACTGCAACCATATGGATCCTGTGTGTAGAGCACAGACCAGCTCCAGAATCATTCCCAACTCCGTACTGCTTGGTACAACTCTTAGTGAGTTTAATAACGAAGCGGCTGAAGGTAGCTGCTGGGGCTGGTGGCTTGTCCTCACTGAGGTTTGCACCACCTCCCAAGTTCTAGAGATGTTAGTAACCACAAGGATACGTCATTAATTCCCAAGTAGCATGATTTAAGCAAATCTGTTTATGCAGTTGGTGTTGTAGCTACTTAAAATACTAACGTGTTTTGCCCTGTAAGCTACAGAACTCTTAAAATGGAAATCCCATAGCTGCCAAGACACTTCACATGATGATAAAGGTTTACATCTCATGCAGGTTAACAGAGAGAAAATAATGGTGGTAGAACAGAAGTCCACCATCCTTGCCTACTCAAAATCTATGGCATCTAGAAAGGGATACCAAAATGGCAACCGGTGCTCTAATGCTGCAGTGCATTTTATACACTGGAAAAAATCCTACCACTGAATGTACTTATGTAGTGACCAAGCTGTTGCCTTCAGCTCACCATTACATAAATAATGCCAAGCATCTTTTGGCTTTCATTTGTTGTGCAAACCAAGTCATTTATGAATGGCAACTGTGAGATGGCAGTTTTGTTGGCCATTCCTACAAAAGAAATTATAGAAAAGGTGTGCTAGGTAATAAGGGTAACAAAAAGATACCAAACTTAAACTAAATGCAAATGCTTTACATTATGACTCAAATACTTTTCTTCTTTTTAATTTTCACACTTCTATAAGCCACCAGTTGTCTGCAAGAAACCTCAAAACTATCTGTGATTCATCTTCAGTGGAGCTTTTATGGATATGTGAATAAGGCAAGGGGAAATCTACCCAAAAAGTCACTGTCTCCCAGTAGACCCACACATCTCATCTCTCTGGCCTCTGGTTTTGTGCAGTTCACTTGAGAGTGCGGCTGTCCGAGTTCTTACTTTGCAAGGAGTGATACCTTAAAGAATTGAAATTATAATTAAGTATTATTCAAGTTATTGGAAGGATGGACTAATCACATGAAAGTAAAATGCCTAGTAAGCCATCTTTTCCAGAAAGTATTCTTCAACAAAAGATTTTTTTTTTAATTTTTTTATGTTGACAGTGATAAATTCTCCCTTTCAGTTAATTAGCAAACTGAAATCGCTCAAGAAGTGTTACGCAAGAAGACTACCTTTTGTCAGACTATTTCCACTCCAGTTTGTAAAACAAAGGAATTATGTGCTGTACTTACTAAGTTAGTACATAAAGCACCCCCTTTGGGCGTCTAAAAAGTTTCTTTAAAAGCTGAATAATAATGAAGAGATTGAGTCTGGTGGATTTACCCCCAGCTGCAATGTGCCTGCACCGGCACTTCATTGCCCTGACTCTTTGCTCTTCATTCATCCAGACTTCCCTCTCGTTCCTGCAATTCAAATAAAACTGCTGTTTTCCTGTGGAAGGTTTTTTGCTCCTCTCTAGGTAAATCAGATGAAAGAAGAAATGGCAGGAGGTGGATGGCCCCGTGGTTGTGCGGTTGTTGGGTGTTAGGGTCGGGGCGGCAGCACGTGGAGTGTTCTCCTCACTCGTGGGAAGCGCAGCCTGAGCTCTGCAGCACAGGGCTGATGGTCAACGTGTCTTTTTTCCACCTCGGTAACTAGCTCTGTGACCCCTCTGTCTGTTGGTTTACACATATGGAAACGTTTTTCCACCTTTCAAAGGTGTGGTGGGGATTAATTGAACTTTACAAAGTGCTTTTTGATTCCCAACTGAAAACTACTGTAGGAGCTCAAAATACACTGACGAACCAGTACTGGCTGAAGATCTTTGATGAGTGTCAGGGTATTTGTCAAACATGTTATTTGATGGTGATTTCTTTTTGCTTACCCTAACTTTAGGACTAAGCCAATCTGGTGTATTCCTTATCTCTCTAGGTCTTTCTACCTCCTCCCTCCCCCTTTAGCACTCCAATCAAGTTTGGAATAAAATATCTGCTGAATAAGTAATTAAAATACTTAGTTTTCAGATGTGTCAAGTGTGCCCAGCATATTATACTGCCAGTATCAGGATATGGACAGTTTTCATTAGATGAGCATTCCAGTAAATCGACATGCTAGCTGTGGATAGGGCAAGGAAGAGGCTGCCTTCTAAAATAATTCTTCTATACCACTTGGAAACACTGTACCCTTTTTCCTAGGGAAAAACAAATGGAAGAGTGGCAATAGACCTTTCTAATTAATTGTATGGCGAGGTGGCAAATGCATTACTTGGAGCTGTTCTCTGTCTCCAGTGATTGCAATAAAAAGCGTAAGCTAAAAGTGTTTTCCTTCAGCAGTGTTAGTATTTCGGCACTGGCTTCCATTCTTTCTCACAGCTTTTAACAGAACAGGTTTAAAGTCCTATTGTTTCTGTTCCAGTGTGTTTCTCAAGTTTCCAGCTTGTACTATATCTAGATATATACAGCAGATATATTTTGCTGTAGTTCTTTGTTATAATAATATTTTCACATAAATCTCTAGCATCTTAAGAAAAAGTTAATTAATTAATTACATTTCCTTTCTATGAAAATGTTGATTCTTTGTGTATTCCCAGTTCTACATGGCTGTCTACAAATGTATTTAAGGGCTTGGACTTGGCTGACATAGCAAATGAGATGTTGCTTGGGAGCACAAATTTGAAATTAAGTGAATGTAAATTAAACTAACTACCAAGCAAAAAGCCCTAACAGTGACACCTCTAAAGCTGTGGTACCATCTTCCAAAGAAAGCAGCGGATGATTCACCATTTCAGACATTTCAATCCAATCTAGAAAGCTGTAGTAAATATATTGTAGGGAACATTCCTGCACTGGCAGGGGGGTAGACTAAATGAGCTATTACCAGTAGCTCTTTTCCACGTCTGACTGATAGTTGGCTAGGAACATGTTTAGTATAGTCGCCAATTTTTCTTCTTCTTTTTATTTTTTATTTTTTTTTCCACTTGGAGAGCACTGGTGACATTGGCAGAAGAACGCTTCCTGTGTTTGAGAAAGGTTTGTGTGGCAGGGCTGTCCCAAAAGCAGGCTATTTTCAGAGGAGACATAGACACCGATAGCCTTAATCCTTTCCGAAAGCTTTTTTGAGAAAGAGTTTCATAGGTTCTGACTCATGTGAGAGGGTGTGGTGGTATTGGAGATATATCTGTGGATTAGCTGCTACACATATTTTCTGGTTTTTAAAATTCATAGTCAAATTATACTGGATATATGCACAGTGCCATTTTTTGGTTTAGTGTATGATTCACAGGTTTTGATTTTTCTTGGAATTTTTTCTTCCCTTCCCTTATAACCACTCTCCTTCTGGGTAGAAGGAGAATTTTTACAGAATGATTATGCGAGCAAGGTAGTCAGTTCCTCTGTCTGTGTCTGCTGAAGTCTCCTATAAAAAACATCTGATGACAGTTCAAATGAGAGGGATGGTGAGTTGCGTTTAACTCAGTTTTTCTGATATGTTTATGCAAGACTTCTTCCTTTAAAAATACTCATCAGTGGCAGCAACAGCAACAGTAGTTATTGACAATTTAAATACTATATAATTTCATCCTAATCAGGGCAGCTGTCGATGATATAACAGGTAGCAGCATCCTGACAGCTGTTTTGTGCTGAGCTGGTAACAGTGAGAAAGCTGGGCTCATGCCCAGCTAGAGCTAGAGAGGTATCCAGCACCCAGGAGACTTCTCTGCTTCCCCTTGATTATGGAGGGATGTTAATACACACCTTACGGTTTCTGTCACCATCAAAGCATTGATGTGTCTCTGTCATAAGTTTCTGACAAAAATGTAATTGTCTTTCAAAACTGGAACTGTTGATTTTGATCCCCACAAAATGTAAACAAAGTTTAAAATCTGAAACTCTTTCAAAACAGGCATTATTTTTTTTTCCCCTATTAATCTGATAAAAAGGCAACGGAAAATAGATGAAAGGGCAAGGAAGCATTGAAGGGGGACAAAACTTGTGTATGGCATTATCCCCTATGGCTTATTTTTCTGTAGAGGAACAGGTTTTAATGTGCAATATATTGCAATATGCTGCTGCTCTGTGGTTCTACTAAAACTTTGCTTACAGTGAAGCTGCAAAATAAAAACCTGGCTCATTCTAAATTTTCTCTCTCTTTTTTTTTTCTTTTTTTTTCTTTATTTTTTTACCATATGATGCCCAGGGACTCCAGAAAGCCTCGCTGAGAAAGAAAGGCAGCTCATGGGTATGATCAATCAGCTGACCAGTTTGAGAGAACAGCTGCTAGCAGCTCATGATGAACAGAAGAAACTGGCTGCATCACAGATCGAGAAACAACGCCAACAAATGGAGTTGGCTAAGCAGCAACAAGAACAGGTGAGTCGTTATTATAGTGACTTTCAGCTTAAATAATATTCTCAGAGGACTTTCCAGGAGCTTATCTTTTAGGGTTGATACTTCTCAAGTTTGCTCTCTATCCAGAATTTTTTTTCCATTTGTTTTCTTTAGGTAAAGAAGTTTGAACAAAAACATATTGGAAGAATGCTTTAATTTATAATACGTAAAATAATGCTCTTTGCCTTTTAAAAATACACCTTCGAGTTTGGAGGTATTATCTTCCAATAGTGTTTTGGGGTTTTTTTTAAATAAAAGTGTAAATAAGCATACAAATTCAGCCCTCCTGGGTAATCTTCCAATGCTGCTTGAATTCAGTGATGCTGAATAGGCATAAAAGGTACAAAATGCAGCATTTGAATTGTAATAGGACAAATGAGAGGGTTAGTCTTGCCAACTGTGCAAAAAAGTGTGAGAGAAGAACATCAAGCCAGTGAATGAAGAATATCAAGGCAGTGAACAAGTGTGACTTTTTTTCTTTGACACCTGAGAGGCTTGATTTTCGGCTCCTGTAAATATGCCCTCCGCTGAAGATGCAAACATGTTTTCACATGTGAACAGTCCACTGTGTGCACATGGACACATTTTATGCAAGAACACAGCTTTTCTAACATGTTTGCACCATGCAAGGTTTAACAGAAATGAATGTCCATTTTTCTACAGGAACATGAGCAGAGAATACTTAGACATCTCATTTAAAATGTTGTCAGAGGTCCATCCTGATACCTTTTATGTGAAAGCATTTGGTCTGCCTGACCATTTATTTCAGCTTGTAATGATATTTGAGTTTATATCATAGAATTGCAGCTATGTGAATTTTATGAAACTCACAAAATTATTTGAAATCTGTCATAGTTGTCATACTTCAATGTTTGTATTGTACCAAACAAGTCTTAAGATTCTAAGCCACTGATGACATCTTCAGACATCTTAGCCTTGGTTTTCCCTACCTTTTATTATTTAAAAAGCTTATCTTAAATACTGTGTATTTTGGCCTCACACTTGAAATCCTACATAGGGTGAACAGGAGAAGTGACTTATTGAACTTAGAGAATTTGTGTCACACTGTCGTTTACATGGAGAAGGTAGATGATGGTGTGAGGGTGGAACTGGCAAGCTTCTTCCACATGGAGACATCCTGCAGGAGCTATTTCCTTTGCCCTACCTTTTAAAGTCACTACTGCTACAGGATGGCTGGATGATTTGAAAGTGAAAAAAAAATAAAAATTAAGAGAATGGGAAAAGGCAGTAAGAAATCCTGCAGGATTATTATTATTAGGATAACAAAGATTTCTTTTAATTTAATAAATTGTGTATAATTATGTGTTATAAAGATGTTAAAATAACCAAACTTTCAAAATAATCTATTGATAAAAAAATATTTTGGTTGCTTAAAGAGCGGCTTTAGAAAGAACACATTTAATCTTTCAGATGTGGAGTTAACTACGAGTGAGTGTTTATTATGCTAATAGTTCAGTAATAGAAATAAAAGAAAATACCTAAGGGGAGGAATGCGCAAAATTCCTCCCAGTAAGTGTGTATAAGTTCCCATCTGACCCTGAGATGTGTACACATACCACAGGGGAAGAGCAACATTGCTTCTAATGTTTGTACTGCTGCGCCTAGCTATTCATGAGAGCAGAGCTTTTGTGATGGCTCAAATGAAAGTTTTTTCAAGTTTACTTTTTTAAGTTTGAGGTATAAAATGGTTTATCTCCGTCCACCTTTCAAGAGCCCTAATTTGGTTACATTATGGTCTGTTTTTTTCCCTTCACTGTATATAAAATGTGTCTACAGTAAGGTTCCCAATCATTTAGTCAAAGGAGAGAGAAGATGGAAGTCCTTATAGAAAACACAGATGGCTTTGAGAGGAGACTACAACTACTCCATCAACTTCTATAAATCAGTTTCAATGTTGAGCTGTGTAGCCTTGCGCTGCCCCCTTAGTTCCTTTCAGCCAATATCCACATTGAATAGTCTGTGATTTTCCCAAACCCAGTTCTAGTCTCTTTGTGTCTGTTTCTGCATCAAGGAAATATGTGCACTAATACCTTCCACCTGGGAGTTAATTTCTTTTTTTTGGAATTTTTGAATAGGTCGTACCAAATGTAGAAATAATATTACTGTCCATCCTACTTTTTTTGCCTTTCCTGCCTTTTCCTACTATTTTCCAGCTTCTCTGCCAGTATTGTTCTTCCTCCAGCAAACTGGAGCACGAGTGCTCACTTTTTGGGGATTTTAGCAGTGCCATTTCAGATAATGAAAGAGGAGAGATTTTTGCGTCAGTCCTTCTCTTAATATCCAGTGTGGCATTTTCCATAAGGTTCCCTTTCACACAAGTATTAACTACAAATTTCTCCTGAACATGAGACCCTTGCTTCAGCAGCAGTCCAAGCTGCTGCCACCCACACTTGAAAGTTTCTTAGCTTAATAGAGCAGTTTAAAGGACCAAGCAGGGTGGAAGTTTCCTATGTACTGACTCCAGGAATGGTGATACATTTCTCACGTTTCTTCTGTGCAATTTCTTCACAGATTGCAAGACAACAGCAGCAGCTCCTGCAGCAGCAACACAAAATTAACCTTCTTCAGCAACAGATCCAGGTCAGAGATTGCGTC